>NC_047521.1:7144211-7234687 GCF_902827115.2 Pseudochaenichthys georgianus | reverse complement strand
CAGAAAAAGTCTCTAAGTGAACGTTTGGAAGAACCAGAAAAAAGGGGTGAAAATGGATAAATTGTACCCCAAAATAGTGTCTCTTAAGGCGGGTAGAGTCCCCTGACAACTCCCGTTACATTCCTCCAGAGTCAGAAAAAGTGAACTTTTGGAAGAACCAGAAAAAAGGGGTGAACATGGATAAATGGTACCCCAAAATAGTGTCTCTTAAGGCGGGTAAAAGTGTTGTGAATATGGGGTGACGTGTATGGACACTTGAGCACCAGCAAGACCCCCACCTCCATAACCTTGTGCACCAGGCGAACCTGTGTACCCACACTTAAGCACTCCCCCACGGACTAAAGCAAGAGGGAACACCGGTCAGAAGTTCGTGCCCCTGGTAAGACTGAATACAAAAGATAATGGGGGCGTGCCATTAAAACTGCTATGCAGTGAGGATTTTAGTCCGAGGTGAGTGCTTATCTGCGGCGGGTATCATCTCGTGTCAGCTTCGTGGACCCCAATTTAAAAGGAAATGTTCATGATATTGACAAACCTATTTATATACAGAATGATGATTGTTTTACCCTCAGAACATCGTCTTCTGTCACTCTGTCATAAGTACGAGTCCTTTGCGTATAAACCCTAGGCTCGCCGAAAAACAAACATGGAAAGAGTTAGGATTCAAAGTCCTTAAAGTAGGATTGCAGCTCACTGAAATGTACTTTAAGAGTGGCTGCTGACTGACGATGGGAAGGAGGCCGTGATGCTGGCGTTGTTGTGGTTTTCCTCCTCCACCCAGTCCATCCACTTGTTAACCTGAGGTAAAGTTACTTCCGTGATCAGGATGGTGAGCGTATATCTGTGATCTCCTGACACACATCCTTGTAAGAAGAATGACGGCGTCTGAGTCAATGTTGCCATCTGATAGCAACTGCCAACTCCTGTGAGAAAAAGACAAGTAATGTTTTAGCAAAACAGAGATGTTTACGCTGCAGGTCTGATCTTATTTGCTTGATGACTTTAAACGTGTTACTTACACACACCTGTGCAGTCATTGAGGAATGACCTGATTATGGGTTGGAATGTGTCTGGTGTTAACATCGGCATATATCCAAATCGCTGCACATCAGTTCTCCCATTTCGTCTGAAGGAATCTGGAAATAAAACAAATCAGGTTTTAAAAGTCATGCCAAAGAGGATGAGACTTTAACACATGTTGTACACAAGTTCAAAATGTGCCAGAATGATTTAGTGACGCTTGCAAAAGTCGCAAACCATGTCTGTAGTCAATCTGAAATATTGCACAGAGAGAGACCAGCATGCATTGTATGCATTTCAAAGGCTATTTCATCAAAAATGAAAACATGAACCTAATGAAGGAGTCACTGTTTCCCCTGTGTGTGAGAGATTCAGACTAGATTGCTTACGCTGTAGTCGGTGTTGGATTGGCTGCTGGGTTCGCTGCTTTCCATTTCAATGTCCAGTGATTGGTGATACATGTTAAGTGCAATCTGGTAGAATCTCTGCAGAACTATTTCTCTCTGGGCTCTCCTTGTGAAGGTCTGACAATAAGTGCTCAAGTGTCTGCTTTTGGGTTCTATTTGCAAACTAAAGTGATGACGTCCTATGAGCCAGCATTCTAGAACGCATTGGCTGTGATGCGCGTGAGAACTCCTGCTCTCCATAACTCCTCCGTCATGGAACGTCTGCAGGCGAATGTTGCTCCGCCCCCTTTAAACAAAACATCTCTGTTGCGTTTTTACGGTTTATCACGAGTGGAAAAGCATTGAAAACAATGAATAGGAAAATAATGTACTGATTAGAAAAAGCCGTGACATTAAGGGGGGAAAGCAGACGCCATCTGTTTGAAGAAAAAAGCACCAAAGAAATTAGTAAACATTGATTATCATTATTATTATTATTATTATTATTATTATTATTATTATTATTATTATAAATTGATTATGTATCAAAACATTAATGAAAAGCACTCGAGAGCATGAAGCAATGTCATGATTGATATCAGGGCACATAAACGGGCACATATAAAGCCTTTGAGTTTCTTTAAAGTGTCTTGGTTTATAAAGACAATGTCGTTTTTTAGGCATTTTTAGTTTATTTATTAACAAGATAGATCTTGCACAGTCAGAAAAACTTCGCAGTAAATATCCATACACACATGCATCATATGTTTACTTTGCCGATGTAATAGCTTTTTAATCTTAAAAACGGTTTATTTGTCAAGTAAAGGATAATAAAGCTGGCGATGCAAAGAAACACACGAGGCGAAATTGCAAAGTATATTATATGTGTTGAAGAATAAACCTACAACTTACAACCAATCAGCTTTGTGCTAACGCTTCTATGATCCGTTTATTAATTACACAAAAGCTTTCCAGCTGCTGTCGTGGCAAACGCAAAAAGATTCATCCTATATTTAATATAAATTCAGTCTACTTATACATTATGTGTTACTTTCTGTCCTGCTGTATGCAAGCTTTTTTTAAACCAGACGATAAAGAGCCGCATATTTAGTATCCACAGTCGTAGATAGTCCATGTTGTTCACCAGAGACCGCACATGTGCAAGGAGAAGGCTGGGGAGAGGGGCGCGGTGCGGAGCCTGGGTTAGCTTCTCACGAGCGCCTCCTCTTCAGCCTCGCTTTTGCCTGCGATCTCTTCGCGGTCTACGGAGCCTCCTTGTCCGGGGAGGCAAAGTAAACAAACCCGGCGAACCCGTTGCTCGCCTGATGATGTCGTCGGGAGCGTTAATGGGGATATCCAGTGGTCCGACATGTAACCCAATGTCGGTCTTGTCTGCTGTACAGTGGGTTAGAACAGATGTTCTGGGCGAACAGAGTAAAGATAAACGTGTGCAAATAATAACTAATTTGCCGAAACTGGCGAGTGCAAAAGCCGCAGCATATACATGCGCCGCCATTTCATCCGCATTTGAGTATACTCGTGAAATGTACGGCAGCAGAGTCACTGCTGTAAGCAGGGTCCCACACTCACAGGCACACAGGCAGAGATCCAGGGTGATGCACATGGCTTTCTTACCCAGGAATGAGTGTGTGAAAGCTGGGTGAAAGTGCTGTGCACAGGGAGGAATAGAGAGAGCAGCAGCAGCAGCATGCAGCTCGCAGCTCGCTCAATCCCACCCAGAGGACAGGCTGCTGCTTACAGAGTCACTGGTCCATGCACACTCACAGGCAGAGATCCAGGGTGATGCACATGGCTTTCTCACCCAGGAATGAGTGTGTGAAAGCTGGGTGAAAGTGCTGTGCACAGGGAGGAAGAGAGAGCAGTAGCGAGTAGCATGCAGCTCGCAGCTCGCTCAATCCCACCCAGAGGACAGGCTGCTGCTTACAGAGTCACTGGTCCATGCACACTCACAGGCAGAGATCCAGGGTGATGTAGGCTACATGGGTCAGAAAAAGTCCAAGTGAACGTTTGGAAGAACCAGAAAAAAGGGGTGAACATGGATAAATGGTACCCCAAAATAGTGTCTCTTAAGGCGGGTAAAAGTGTTGTGAATATGGGGTGACGTGTATGGACACTTGAGCACCAGCAAGACCCCCACCTCCATAACCTTGTGCACCAGGCGAACCTGTGTACCCACACTTAAGCACTCCCCCACGGACTAAAGCAAGAGGGAACACCGGTCAGAAGTTCGTGCCCCTGGTAAGACTGAATAAAAACGATAATGGGGGCGTGCCATTAAAACTGCTATGCAGTGAGGATTTTAGTCCGAGGTGAGTGCTTATCTGCGGCGGGTATCATCTCGTGTCAGCTCCGTGGACCCCAATTTAAAAGGAAATGTTCATGCTATTGACAAACCTATTTATATACAGAATGATGATTGTTTTACCCTCAGAACATCGTCTTCTGTCACTCTGTCATAAGTACGAGTCCTTTGCGTATAAACCCTAGGCTCGCCGAAAAACAAACATGGAAAGAGTTAGGATTCAAAGTCCTTAAAGTAGGATTGCAGCTCACTGAAATGTACTTTAAGAGTGGCTGCTGACTGACGATGGGAAGGAGGCCGTGATGCTGGCGTTGTTGTGGTTTTCCTCCTCCACCCAGTCCATCCACTTGTTAACCTGAGGTAAAGTTACTTCCGTGATCAGGATGGTGAGCGTATATCTGTGATCTCCTGACACACATCCTTGTAAGAAGAATGACGGCGTCTGAGTCAATGTTGCCATCTGATAGCAACTGCCAACTCCTGTGAGAAAAAGACAAGTAATGTTTTAGCAAAACAGAGATGTTTACGCTGCAGGTCTGATCTTATTTGCTTGATGACTTTAAACGTGTTACTTACACACACCTGTGCAGTCATTGAGGAATGACCTGATTATGGGTTGGAATGTGTCTGGTGTTAACATCGGCATATATCCAAATCGCTGCACATCAGTTCTCCCATTTCGTCTGAAGGAATCTGGAAATAAAACAAATCAGGTTTTAAAAGTCATGCCAAAGAGGATGAGACTTTAACACATGTTGTACACAAGTTCAAAATGTGCCAGAATGATTTAGTGACGCTTGCAAAAGTCGCAAACCATGTCTGTAGTCAATCTGAAATATTGCACAGAGAGAGACCAGCATGCATTGTATGCATTTCAAAGGCTATTTCATCAAAAATGAAAACATGAACCTAATGAAGGAGTCACTGTTTCCCCTGTGTGTGAGAGATTCAGACTAGATTGCTTACGCTGTAGTCGGTGTTGGATTGGCTGCTGGGTTCGCTGCTTTCCATTTCAATGTCCAGTGATTGGTGATACATGTTAAGTGCAATCTGGTAGAATCTCTGCAGAACTATTTCTCTCTGGGCTCTCCTTGTGAAGGTCTGACAATAAGTGCTCAAGTGTCTGCTTTTGGGTTCTATTTGCAAACTAAAGTGATGACGTCCTATGAGCCAGCATTCTAGAACGCATTGGCTGTGATGCGCGTGAGAACTCCTGCTCTCCATAACTCCTCCGTCATGGAACGTCTGCAGGCGAATGTTGCTCCGCCCCCTTTAAACAAAACATCTCTGTTGCGTTTTTACGGTTTATCACGAGTGGAAAAGCATTGAAAACAATGAATAGGAAAATAATGTACTGATTAGAAAAAGCCGTGACATTAAGGGGGGAAAGCAGACGCCATCTGTTTGAAGAAAAAAGCACCAAAGAAATTAGTAAACATTGATTATCATTATTATTATTATTATTATTATTATAAATTGATTATGTATCAAAACATTAATGAAAAGCACTCGAGAGCATGAAGCAATGTCATGATTGATATCAGGGCACATAAACGGGCACATATAAAGCCTTTGAGTTTCTTTAAAGTGTCTTGGTTTATAAAGACAATGTCGTTTTTTAGGCATTTTTAGTTTATTTATTAACAAGATAGATCTTGCACAGTCAGAAAAACTTCGCAGTAAATATCCATACACACATGCATCATATGTTTACTTTGCCGATGTAATAGCTTTTTAATCTTAAAAACGGTTTATTTGTCAAGTAAAGGATAATAAAGCTGGCGATGCAAAGAAACACACGAGGCGAAATTGCAAAGTATATTATATGTGTTGAAGAATAAACCTACCTAATCTTTTACCTTATCTTTCTATTGTACACAACTTACAACCAATCAGCTTTGTGCTAACGCTTCTATGATCCGTTTATTAATTACACAAAAGCTTTCCAGCTGCTGTCGTGGCAAACGCAAAAAGATTCATCCTATATTTAATATAAATTCAGTCTACTTGTACATTATGTGTTACTTTCTGTCCTGCTGTATGCAAGCTTTTTTTAAACCAGACGATAAAGAGCCGCATATTTAGTATCACAGTCGTAGATAGTCCATGTTGTTCACCAGAGACCGCACATGTGCAAGGAGAAGGCTGGGGAGAGGGGCGCGGTGCGGAGCCTGGGTTAGCTTCTCACGAGCGCCTCCTCTTCAGCCTCGCTTTTGCCTGCGATCTCTTCGCGGTCTACGGAGCCTCCTTGTCCGGGGAGGCAAAGTAAACAAACCCGGTGAACCCGTTGCTATCGCCTGATGATGTCGTCGGGAGCGTTAATGGGGATATCCAGTGGTCCGACATGTAACCCAATGTCGGTCTTGTCTGCACAGCAAAATCAGCAGTGCTAATTTAACTCTTATAGAGTCAAATCCAACACTTTTAAAGTGTCTATATAGGTCCACACTGTTTTGAGTTAAAACTTCACTTTTGAAAGTGTTAAAAGGTTTACACTATGTTAGGAGATTTGGTAGACAACTTGTCCACTTTCTTAAATCTCCTCGCGTTCCTACACGAGCCATTATCTTACAGGAAGGAAACCCAGAACCTACAAGTAACCGTTTAACAATAATCCACTTTAATGGTAATATACAATGCAATACAATCAAGTACAATCAATACAGTACAAATTACATACAGTTCTGTGGGATCCCACATTTACCTGATACTCACGTGAGCCAGCCAGCCAGCCAGCCAGCCAGCCAGCCAGCCAGCCAGAGAAGAAAGAGACCGAACACAGCGGGGTTTCTGTCTATATCCCTCGCTGACCCAAGGAGGAGTTATCTGCGCCTCCCTTCCAGACCAGTGATTGGCTGCCCAAATTATCATCAACACCCCACATCTTAAGTCCCCAATCCCAGTGGCTCAGCTTCCTTATCACAGGGATCTGAGATGACTATGTCAACTCCACACCTTCCCCCTCTTCCTTTGTCCTCACAAAACCACATGTTAGCAGGCCCAAAACCAGCCCAGTTTTCTACACAAATCATTTTCCCTTTTTAAGCATCTTGATAGTTTACTAACCTGAATACATACAAATATTTCTTTACAATGCCCTCTTTTGCACTCTTAAAAAAGAGAGTGCAATTTACACAAGGCACTTGCAAAAAACTGCATCCTTGTCTGCTGAGTCTCCATACTTTTTATTCTCAGTGTCCACAGTGAAGGGCACTCCGTCCAGGCTCTCGTTGCAGATGACGCAGCGGAAGCAACCGGGGCGGTAAGACTTCCCCAGGGCCTGCCGGCCTGCATGTCCATGATTAGATGTCCACCTGCGTTGCACTTGTCTGCAGACTGCTGGAACCCAGAGTACAGAAAGTCCTCTTCACAGAAAACCCTTCCTGCGTCATAGTAGAACGCCTTCCCTCTCAGCCTTCGACTACAGGCGCTGCAGGTGAAGCAGCTGTCATGGTAGAGGCTGCCCATAGCTTGGCAGTGATGGCGGCTTCCGAGTCGATGCTGAATAGATTTCCTTTCGATCTTCCTTCTCCGGTCCGTTGATGATGCCTCCTGGGACGACTGCTGGATGGATGATGGATCTCCTCGAGGTCCTTCTCCTCCAATCCGCTGATGACAGCCTCCGAGTCGACCTCCCTGATGAGAGCCCGATCCGTCCTGATGTCGTCTAGGGTCCTCGCAGGTGTTTTCCCCCGCCGCACACTGGCTCCGCACAGTGGTACCAGTTGTCCCCCTTTTGGCATCAACAACCTGTGTGGAGAAATCTGATACAAATCCCTCAAGCCTACGCTCCGGGCTCTGGGGTCCTCGGCTGTTTAACCCACCAGTGCGTGGCAACTTGGAGCCTGTTGGTAGGGTATCTTAAAACAACAGACGTGTGTGCACAGGTTTTCTAAATTAATTGTGCTGCTTCAGAATCTTGGACTGTGCTCACTAAATAAGAACCCCAACATCTTTAGGTAAACTAAATAACATATTTCAATAGCTCTGAATTTCTGACAAGCATCTGTATTTATTTTTAAATGAAATCCCTGAGATCCCATTAAAAATCTAAAAATATGATTTGAACTGCTAATGTTTCTGGTAAAGAAACACACTAATCTTATGGATTCAAAAACAACCAAAATCACAATACTAACAAAGTGAATGGCTTCCTGGTGATACTGCTTCTACCCGTCAGTGCTTAGATATTATCCCACTGAAAAAATGAATACAGAATTCCCACCAACTGTCATCAAATGTCTTTCTAAATGTAGATGAAATGTATATCCCCATAATGACCTAAACAATAAAGTCTATGGCTTTTACTTCTTTACCAGACTAGTTACATGATGTTGTCCAAATCACATTGTGTCTCATTACATTACTATGTTTTAGCTTAACTGTAAATATGTTCTTTCTACATTTCAAACCTCAGTTACTTTAATACCTGTTGAAACATTAGTTGACACATTACTCACCGGTCAGCCTCTCCAGTATTTCATTCTGGACTTACATCTCTCTGGTAGCCCCTTGGCCACTGATTCTCTACCTGTGCTACCTGCTATAACTCAATCAATACTAGAGACATGTCAACATTCACCAAACAGCCTCTTATCCCCAAATATGGAGCAGGTCAATTCTAAAACTGTCAATCAATGGTCAGATTGAACAATGGAGTTGGGCAGCAGGTTCCTTTCAGTCCCTAAATGAAAAATGTACATTGTAAAGTTTACACTCCCCCTTTTTTACACATTCTCTCATGTGTAAACAAAAACCTGTATGGGAAGAAAACCTTCAGGTCATAATGGATTATAAGACAATACCAAACATTTTTCCCAGTAAACACTTGAGAGTGTTTCTCTCCATCATTCAGTCCTAAAAGAAACAGAATTCCAAATGTCCTAGTTTGAGTTTCACATTCTGCAAACAGCCACCTCCTGTGGGAGTGAAACATCATCAACCAGATTAGATACGGTTTCCCCTTTTGTGCAATGTTAGGAAACCCCTAATTTCACACATTATTATCACACAAAAATAATGTGTTAGTCCAAAACATGCTTGATTAGTCATCATTTCAAATCACGCAGTTGCACTGATCAGGTGCAGACATACACACACTCACACTCACACTGTCAGGTTGTAAAGTCAGGTTTGGTCAGGTTCACCGCAGAGTCAGTCATTGACAGTGCCTTCCCAAGTTACCCTGTCTGTCAGTTGGTCTCAGTCTTTTTGGCCATGTGTTGTGCTCTGCAGAGACTTTGATGTTCCAGCACAGGCCAGCATCCTCCGTCTATACAAATCTGTATATATGGAGCGCCATCACTTATTAATTCACAATTACAACTATAATGTTCAAGATATCTCCAACCCCTCCTTGCTGTTTCCCACATTCCCTGAAAAGTGTCTAGCCAAAAAAATGTCACTTCCTTATTGTACTATTACTATTACTGCAATTCATTTACACCTAATTAGTATTAAAATGACTAATAGATCTATTTCAGAAACATGTGTACCTCACTATCTTGTGTCAAAACATTACTAGGATCTGTAAAGATCTGCTATTTATTCCATAACTCATTCTATCAATTTATCTTCAATTCTGGTGCACTTAAAGAACAATGTTACCCTCTTTCACAGTGCGTGGAACTCTGGGTGTCTGAACATGAAACCAGTACCTCAAATTGAAATACTATATTTTGTTTAGAACCAGCTTTCCCTTCAACATGACCTATATAAATAAATATTTATCTGATCTTATAGAGCTGTTACTAAAACTCTCCCTTTGAACTGATCAATACTGTAACAAATTAAAACACTACCAAATTCACACACGAATAAAAAATCCAGTGCATACTTCCTTCATGCCCCCCCCCTTTTTTTTATCAGTGTGTATTAGACTGATTTTCCACTTCCCTTTAATAGTTCCCCTCTTTTCCGCTATTTTTATTTACCACTTGACTAATTTATGGGCCATACATCTTCTTATCTTCACTTATTTATCAAGTCAATTCAAGTTCTTTACAATACATTAGTAGATACCTTGTGGAGTCTTCACAATAACTAAATCCCCTCTAGGATATGAAATCCATTCATCTTCAAGCAGATACTATTTCCTTATTTATGTTTTGTTCACGATAACAATGGTATAACAACCACATGTCATCCATTCTGGTCCACCTAAAAACCAATGTTAAACTCTTTAGCAGTGTGTGGAACCCTGGATGTCCGAACATGCAACCATTCCTCCCTCCTTTATCAAGGATTTAAAAACAGAAGTCATTTCATATTTCCCATGGTAATAACTATGCTACAATGGTGAAATCAATTATTTAGATTGGAATACTATATCTGGCTTGGCACCAGCTCTCCCTTTAATATTATTCAAACAGATAAAGATTTGTCTTATAGAGTGGTTCCCAAAACTATCCCACTACTTTATTCACATGTGAATAAAAATGTCAAAGAATATTCTGTTAACCTGATGAAAATATTGAAGAATATGGTTGTACTTTGTCATGTGGCCCCCTTTAACCCTCAGTGTGTTCTCATTTTACTCTAATAGTTTACTGCTATTTTTAATTTAATAAATCTTTCTGTCTTTACGTATTTATGCTTTAAATGTGCGTTTTGTGAATAAGTGTGTTTATGTGTAAACTCACTCATTCCCGTTTTCCTTTTCTCCTCCTCTGGTTTTCTCAAGCCGTGACCCCGGCCTCCTCACTTCTAATTGACCATGCCAACTCCTCTGATTCTGTGTTCTCTTCAGTCCCTCAGCTGTAACTTCATCCGCTGTCAGCCATTGGCCCAGTTACCTCTGCATGCCCCATCTTGCACTGGTTTGCATTTTATCCCCTCCTTTACAGTCTCTCTGCTGTTTTTATGGGGGGCAGATTCTGCTCTCATGTCCCACACTTTGCTCTTGTGCTCAGCTTGGAACTTCATGGTCCTGTCTGAGGGACTGATGAGCGTAGATTTCTGCCCGTCAGCATGCTGTCTGGTTCTGGATGTCACAGGCGGAGATAGTTCTGGCTGCAGTCTTGTTGTTGTCGTTTCAGCTCTGGTTCTCTGTCTGTTCGATGGAGAAGGAGGAGTTTCCTGTTGGGTTAGGTCTTTTGTCTGCTTGGAGGGTCGGGACCGTAGCCTTTTCTAACTCAGAGGGGGAGTCCAGGTCTCGGGACGCATTACCTATAAAAAATCTAGCACACTGAGGTTAAATAAATCCAACCCTTTCCACTCTGACTCTTTGTAATCATACTATCTGTCTTAATTGTTAAATGCCATCTAAACAACCTAATTGATGTCTACAAATGATATTACAAAAACCCACTCTAAAAATTGTTTCATCCATTGCTACATATGTACCCAACATAACTCTTTCAGGAAACCATTTTCTCCTATACATTGAAAAACGTACATGTTTCCAGCATCACATATTCCACACACCACGAAAGAACATCTACATATTTTCTCCAATATTTTAAGCTAGTTTCTATAACAAGATTATCACGTGTGACATAATAATCAGATGTCTTGTTTGCTAACCAAGAATATTAAACTTTAAAATGTCTTTTGGCCAGTTGAAGTCCTGCTTACTTCATCCTTAAACTCTACTTTAATTTGAAACCAAAAAAGGTCTTCCTTCTCCACCATGATCCTATCTCTATATCAAAGTCCAGACAAACTGATGATTTATCTTTATAAACCATGAGGAATGACTCATAAAACACTATTCTCCCTTACTTCAGTTCTAAATCAAATGAGCCAGACAGGAAACCCCTTTTAACCACTTGAAATTGTTTATCTAAGTTGTGTTGCAAGCAGGTTAGATCTGTAATGAATTAAAATCAATATTTAAAGACGCAATATAAGTTAAATATATTGTTAAGGTAATTACTGTTTTATTGTGGAGGCATCTCTGGCGAACAGCGGCCTTTGGCTTTTATTTTGAAAGGCCGTTCCGGAACAGCCGTGTTCCTAGAAACACGGCAAATTGACAATCGTTCTAATGCATTAACTATAGTCGTGAAAGAGACAAGGAGGGGGAAGGCGTGTGGAAGCAAGCAATGAACTGAAAATGCCACCAATCCTGTTTTAACGTGATGGCGCACATTGAAAACCTAAACGCCCTGTCATAACTGACAAGCGTTCAAAAACCTTTCTGCTTATCCCTTAGGCCACTATTTTTGTCTTATTCATAACCTAAAAATACAATTGTGATGAATAGCTTGCTTTTGTATCATTACATTTACCAACATAAAACAAGGTCTGTACTAATCAACAATGACAACCCACAGACAGCTCATTTAGTTAAATATACGCAATATATTGACTTCGCTTTTATTTATCTGACTTAATTAACGTGCTTCCCTTCCTTTCAGCCACTAGATGGCAGCAGCAGAGCACAAATGAGCTTCACTCTTCTGACTCAATGTCTGATATCCATAGACAATGCTCATACAGGTTATTTAGGTAAAAATCACACAGATTTATTCCCCTTACATTTTGTCCGGCTTGATAACGTGCTTCATATGTCGTCACGCAGGACTCTCTGCCTACCTTGCGATCAACGTTATGTTTACGTCAGCCTTTCAAATTAATTTTTACAGACAAGGGAAACGGGAGCCGGTCTCGTCACAATGTAGGTGACGTTAGCGCTCTCTCCCAAGGATTTAACAGATAAAAGTCCGCTGACACTTTCGCTTATTTGGTCTTGGACTCTTATTTTACCCCAGTTATAAACGGCGGACCGATCTTAAATATCGATCATCCAGGTTACGTCGTGTGGGACTCACACCGCACATCCCACGAACTGCACCGCTCCTACGCCACTTCCGGACTAAACTACCTGAAGATCCACGCTAAACTGCTCTAATTTCTTGTTACGCAGGACTCTCTATACCTGACGATCAACGTTCACGTGTTATATATAACTTTCCTAACATGGTAAAAAAGATGCATTGTATACTCCATTCAAACTTCAAAAACACTCTGAAACGCCTACAGACAATCATACATGGCCCTGCTACTGTCCGAGGCGTCTAAAAGTGCTTGTTCCCGACCCAGTGTGGTCCTCTGAATCCTTCCACAGCCCTGTCTACTCGGAAACGTCGGAGATCACCATTTGTTAGGAGATTTGGTAGACAACTTGTCCACTTTCTTAAATCTCCTCGCGTTCCTACAAGCCGTTATCTTACAGGAAGGAAACCCAGAACCTACAAGTAACCGTTTAACAATAATCCACTTTAATGGTAATATGCAATGCAATACAATCAAGTACAATCAATACAGTACAAATTATATACAGTTCTGTGGGATCCCACATTTACCTGATACTCACGTGAGCCAGCCAGCCAGCCAGCCAGAGGAGAAAGAGACCGAACACAGCGGGGTTTCTGTCTATATCCCTCGCTGACCCAAGGAGGAGTTATCTGCGCCTCCCTTCCAGACCAGTGATTGGCTGCCCAAATTATCATCAACACCCCACATCTTAAGTCCCCAATCCCAGTGGCTCAGCTTCCTTATCACAGGGATCTGAGATGACTATGTCAACTCCACACCTTCCCCCTCTTCCTTTGTCCTCACAAAACCACATGTTAGCAGGCCCAAAACCAGCCCAGTTTTCTACACAAATCATTTTCCCTTTTTAAGCATCTTGATAGTTTACTAACCTGAATACATACAAATATTTCTTTACAACTAGGACAGAGTTCCAGCAACTCTCTCTATAGTTAAAATGTAACTCTGGTCAACACCGGTCAGTGTTAAATGTACGCAACACTAGCTTGCAGTGTCAAAGGTTAACACCACAAGTGTACATTTTTAACACTAAATAGAGTTAAAGTCATATTAACACTATTAAGGATATAAAATGTAACTCAATATTTAACTATTTAGAGTTGATTCATAAGCACTGTAGGGTGTCAATTTATAATTTCACCTACACACAATGCAACATTATTAATAAAAACGATATAAAAGAAAGACACAAGCCAAGTTTCAAAGTTTGCAGTTAACATGTAACTGTATTTGTGTGAAAACAACACATACAACATAGTCTTACATTAACATTCCACAGTACGTCCATTAGGGCTGTGCATCTTCACTGGTCTCACGATTCGATTCGATTACGATTATCCTGTCAACGATTCGATTCGGTTCGATATCCCGGTGCATCACGATTCATACCAATGCGTTGCATCCTCAATTTTCTATATTACTGCACATGGCTTATTTTTCATCAATGCATACATGCAGTAAATACATATGAACTCTCTTTTTATTATTTAGAAAGTGCTTCAGAAATCAATAACATAAATGTCTTGACATTAATTTATAAACCAAAATAAATGAATTGTATAGGTCTAGCCTCCATGTGTGAAGTTGTTGCATCCTCAAAAACAAAAAGCTAATGCTTCTGCAGTCTAGCTGCAGCTTCTAGCAACAGTCTTCTGTTAAGAAAGGACACTGAATGTCCTGAATGAGGCATCACACACAGGACTTGAGTCTGAACACAGCAGACAACAGGAGTATTTACAACAGCATATACAAACAAAAATAGTGCATGTGGGTGCACACTTACATTCTCTGTTTTACTGTTACATAAATCCCATGAATGTATGAGATTAAATTAGCTTCATTATATCTCAGTGATTAAGTGAATAACAAAGTTTCTATCGGGTCACTATCAGCATGTCACTCATTATTTTCAGGGAGGGGGCGGGGCTTGGAGGAACGGAGAGGAGACGGTGATCGCGGAAGCTTTTTTCCTCCTGCCTTCACAAACTTTACACACGTATATATCGTCTGAAAATTGCTAGAGGACATTCATACTTTGCAATCCAAGACTTAATTAAATCCACCAAAAACCTGACATGATTGTAATGCGATTATTTTTGAAAAACATAAATCCCTGTCACACTCCGTGTCGCTGCGGCTCAGAGACACAGGGACCCTGTGTCTCTGACACGGAGTGATTGAGAGCGGGTCCTTCTGCTGTCGGTTCTGGACTGGTGTTCTTGTGTTGGTGGATAAAGCAGACTGCTCCGTGTTGCTATGCCGCTGTCACGTCTGTTCCCTGATCTCTGCGTCACCGACCGATTTGATATTAAAGTGACAGAAAAAATGTTATAGTAAAGCCGCGGCCGGAAAATCAGGAAGCAACGTTACTACTCTATAACCGATTATCTTCCGTCACTGCATCGAGACCGAATCGTCCACGTCCGCATCGCAATGCATCGTAGAAACGATTATTTTCAACACCCCTAACGTCCATGCAGTCCTTAACAGCACAGGTTACACAATATGACAATGTGGCACTATGTATGTTTTTCCATCCATCTCATTAGAAAACTGTTTGTCATAGGGTCTATAATAACGTAAATCATCAATAGAAATAACAGAAAATGAATCAATCGTCTCCTCAATACAGTATGAACTATAGTGTTCATCAAAATACAGTGTGTCCACTTTCCAGGATATAAACCATGGTGAAATTTCAAATGCTGACAAAGCAATGCAGAACTTGTGTGGTGTCCCTTACAGATAAAACAAATCAGCATATTTGCATCCAGTGATGTAAATAACTTCAGATATCAGTGTGCAGAAGCCTTGCTCTGAGTTCTTTGACTCTGGGACTTTCCTTGGCACTTCCAATATCAATGTTAAATACCGTGGTTTGTATGAAAGTGTAGAAGCTGGTGAGGGATTCATGGTAGTTGACACTGAAGATGAATTGAGCTTTGAAGAGTTCATCGAAGGCTGCCATGGATGTCTGCCCCTTGCAAGGGATGGCCTTGTGGTCAACGATGACGTAGAACCGTTGAATGTTGTTCTTCTGTTCACCAACACACAGCAGGAAGGGCTGCCCTGGTTCCAAACTCGAAAGGAAGGTCTCAACACTGGCTCCAATCTACAAAAACGTAGAGAGACAGAGAAGTTTTAATGGCATACTAAGCTACTTAAAACAAAATTGTCCCAACTCAAGGAGTGCCAGTGATATAACAACTGCATACAAAAACTAAAATAATGCCTACCTTGAGATATCTCACAACATGGCTGACAGCTTGATACGAGCTACTTTTAGCACTCTTCTTATGGCCTTTTGAGGTTGGGGGGAGTAGATGAACCAAGAGTAGAATGCTTGACAGGTCACTGTCCCATCCTAGGGGCAAAAAATATGCAAATATAACAGTCAGTCGTTTAAAGCTGAAAATAGTCTTAAATCAAGGTTATGCAACCGATAACATTGAAAGGTCTCAAGATTTTCAGTAAACAAAATCTGCAAGAGAAAATACTTGCCTGACTCATTTGAGTTTTGTTGTGCAGACAAGAGGTCATCAACATGAACATTAGAGTGTAGGTTCTTGCAGTCTGCCAAGATCCTAGGTTTGAAGAAAGTGGGCCATCTCGCCAACATTTTTCCAGAAATCTCTTCTCCAAACATCATTGTGAAATCTTGGTCAACCTACAGGAGAAACACCATGAGTCATGGCAACCCCTCAGACCATCCAAATAATAAACAAAATATGACATGTTGTTCTTACCAAGCCAGGGATGTCGAGGAAACACATCCAGGACTGTTGAAGAGGCTTGCTGGTCCCGAGTCATCCGACACTGAAATGTTGCCTTCATCTTCTCTTTGACAACTGATTCGTCAGCTGAATGCTTTATGAAGGATATTGCCTCTCTGCATTCCTCGCCAGTCAGTTGCTCACAAGTCAAGAGAAAATCCCTCTTGCTCTTTGGACCATCTTGATAGGTAGTGCTGGGGTAGCACCTCCGGGACTGAACCGCAGTGTTGCGCTGAACCGTCTTTATCCTCCATGCCAAGTAGCCAGATCCACCATCTGCATCATAGTAGTGTTCCTGTAACATCCAAAAATAAATCAAAACTGAGAACACAGAAGTGATAGCATTACAGGAAGGTTGTTCAAAAAGTTAAGAATGAACACACTTCCTTTTCACAAATTCGAATACAGGTCATTCATTCATAGACTTCATAGGCTGGTGTGACAACAATCACCTCCAGCTCAACATCAGCAAGACTAAGGAGCTGGTGGTGGACTTCAGGCGGAGCAGCAAGAGGCCTCTGACCCCCAGCACCATCAGGGGGGAGGATGTGGAGGTGGTGAACAGCTACAAGTTCCTGGGAGTGCACTTGAACCACAAACTGGACTGGACAGACAACACCGATGCTCTCTTCAGGAAGGGACAGAGCAAGCTGTTCTTCCTGAGGAGGCTCAGGTCCTTCAGCGTGTGCACGAGGCTGCTGCAGATGTTCTACCAGTCTGTGGTGGCCAGCGTGCTCTTCTTTGCCGTGGTGTGCTGGGGTGGAAACACAAACACTAGGGACACTGGCAGGCTGAACAAGCTGGTGAGGAAGGCTAGCTCTGTAGTTGGAGTACAACTGGACAATCTGGAGGAGGTGGCAGAGGGGAGGACGAGGAGGAAGCTCGACAGCATCCTAGAGAACCCCTCCCACCCACTCCACGCAGAGCTAGTGAAGACGAGGAGTACGTTCAGCCACAGACTCATCCCTCCACCACAACGCACCAAGCGCCTCGGACAGTCCTTTGTGCCTGTAGCCATCAGGCTGCACAACAAGGGGTTAATGATGAAAAAGAAATCAAATTAAATCACTGGTCCATAAATATACACTGTTTTCACAACCCATGTTAACTTGTCACTTTAACTTATTATGCACTTTATAACTTAGATGATGACGAAATATGTATATATGCTGACAGTTATTTTACTCTTATTTTTATTTATCTCCTATTTTTATAGTCTTTTATTACTATTATCATTATTTCCTTGATTTTATGTTATTGATTTTAGATTTTATTGATCTGTGTGAATCTTTGCTGTACTGTTTTTTTTTCACGCTTACTCTGTTGCTGCTTTGTACAACTGAATTTCCCCTCGGGGATTAATAAAGGTTCATCTTATCTTATCTTACTTACGTATCCATTCTTTGAGTATGGATCTCTTAGACATGGAAATAGAGTGATGATGTCGAGAGCACACTTTTCTCGCACATGTGTTGGCGGGATCCTCCTTTAAAAAAATATATATATATTTTATCTTAAAAGTATAAATGCCTTACAGCTTTAGATTGTTTTAACATGTGAGCAGCTGTTTCCAAAATGTACATTACTTAGCACTATCTGTGAAAACATGATTAACACCAAAAGGGAATATTCAGTCCTTACCCATGAACTTCGATCATGTCAGCCACCAGTAGGTTTACCATCTGTCGTCGTGTACCATCCATCAATGTTTTAGTTGTCGCATACTCTTGCAAGCTTTTTTCTCCCCCTAGCTTAGACTGGAGAACATCGCTGACCATCTAGAAGATAAAGAAGAATCATATGGGAAGTCATTATCTTGGGCATTCCATACAAATCATAGGTTATCTGCCCAATATATCCATGTTTAATGATTAATAAAGAACTGAGTAAATTGCAAAAGTGTAGTCCCCTGTACCTCTTTGGCTGATTCCCGATCAGCGTGGACTCTTTTCACTCCACTGTCTCTCTCAAGAACTATTCTTGCATCTGATGAATCAGACACCGCAGAGGATGAAGCATTGGTCACGGAGAATGAGGTGTCTGAAAGGTCCGACTCCAGCAAAGTGTGCGATACATTTTGAAGCACAACTGCAAGATAGATAAAAGAATGACATACTCAATGAAAGAAGAAAAAAAACATACTTTCAGCCCTCCAAACGATGTTACAGGGTAATCTCAGCAAAAACTCAGTAGGGATGGGTCCCTGATTTTCCATCTGAATCTTACCTGAAGACTGTCCTGTGGACACTTTGACTGTAAGGTTCCCTGCTTGTAAAAGCTCTTCAAAGACATCTGCATCCACCTCTGTCCCTGATTCATCAGTCAAGTGCAGCTCACTCTGTAGTGGTAAACCTAACTTTTCTATGACTGAGAGAGAATATTGAAATGTACCACCTGACAATATTGGTACGTTTAACTAAAACAAGATTCATTTGTTAGACTCAAACAATCAGTGATATGTATTCAAGTTATCCATACCTTTCTGAAGAAATGTACTGTAGCTTACAATAGCCTTCTTCAGTCTCAGCCACTTTCACATATTTCTGGCTTTCGCCATATCTTACTTTCACCAACACGGTGTCCTATAAGAATACAAATGTATTAGCAAACATATTACAGAAATATCTAACAGACCTGTTGCTACAAAAATATAATTATGCATTTAAGTGTCGTTGAAATAATTTAGCAACATGCTAACGGTGGAGCTCAACACCAGTGGCTAACGATAGCAGTATTACTGACATGTGGAGCTGAACATGCTAACATGTGGAGCTAAAAACCCGTGGCTAACGATAGCAGCTAATATGACTGACAAGTTGAGCTATTAGCTGCTATCGTTAGCCTTGGGTGTTTAGCTTCACATGTTAGTAATATATATTAAAGTAGCATATATTAGCCTCACATCTAATTCATATTGCAGGAGCTACTATTGTTGGTCACAGGTGTTTACCTCCACGTGTTAGTTAGTAATATTAGCTACTATGGCGTTTAGCTCCACCTGTTAATATGAGTTGCTATCGTTAGCCGCAGGTGTTTAGCTTTACTTATAGCAGCTAAACTTACTAACACTTTAAGCTTACAACCCGCGGCTAACAATAGCAGCTAATATACTAACACATGGAGCTAAACGCCCCAATAACAGACTTTGTAATGATATTAAAAAGATGTTAGGTTAAACACCCCTGGCTAATGATAGCAGCACATATTACTAGCATGTGGAGCGAAGACAGCAGTCAATGTAAAATAATTAGTATTTATGTAGCTGAAGGTAAGCGCTGTTCAATTAAATAAATAAATACCTGTACTAGGCTACTGGTTCGAAACATTTACTTACACTTTGGTCAGTTTATCCTCCAAATAGAATGTGGTGGTATGCTACTCCGATTTGATCTCCCTCCTCGACTGCGCGCGCACACATTCACAGTCACGGCCACACCCAACAGAGCAACAGCCAGTGATCCACAGAAAGAGAGATTGTAACACTGGCTATGTAATTAAATCAACACTCTAGAGTTGTTTGGAGAATTCAACAATTGACTCCCTGTTTCAACACCAACTCGTTTTGAATAATAACTATCTTGGAGTTGAATGACACTTAAAATGAGTTGAAACAACTCTATATTTAAATTTCCAACTCCAACACTGAACATATAACACTTTTGATTTTGCTGTGTAGGCTCGCCGAAAAACAAACATGGAAAGAGTTAGGATTCAAAGTCCTTAAAGTAGGATTGCAGCTCACTGAAATGTACTTTAAGAGTGGCTGCTGACTGACGATGGGAAGGAGGCCGTGATGCTGGCGTTGTTGTGGTTTTCCTCCTCCACCCAGTCCATCCACTTGTTAACCTGAGGTAAAGTTACTTCCGTGATCAGGATGGTGAGCGTATATCTGTGATCTCCTGACACACATCCTTGTAAGAAGAATGACGGCGTCTGAGTCAATGTTGCCATCTGATAGCAACTGCCAACTCCTGTGAGAAAAAGACAAGTAATGTTTTAGCAAAACAGAGATGTTTACGCTGCAGGTCTGATCTTATTTGCTTGATGACTTTAAACGTGTTACTTACACACACCTGTGCAGTCATTGAGGAATGACCTGATTATGGGTTGGAATGTGTCTGGTGTTAACATCGGCATATATCCAAATCGCTGCACATCAGTTCTCCCATTTCGTCTGAAGGAATCTGGAAATAAAACAAATCAGGTTTTAAAAGTCATGCCAAAGAGGATGAGACTTTAACACATGTTGTACACAAGTTCAAAATGTGCCAGAATGATTTAGTGACTGCTTGCAAAAGTCGCAAACCATGTCTGTAGTCAATCTGAAATATTGCACAGAGAGACCAGCATGCATTGTATGCATTTCAAAGGCTATTTCATCAAAAATGAAAACATGAACCTAATAAAGGAGTCCCTGTTTCCCCTGTGTGTGAGAGATTCAGACTAGATTGCTTATGCTGTACAGTGATGTACCTGAACGCGTTCAATGAACGATCGTTCATGAACGCGTTCATATTTTGGGCGAACGTGAACTGAACGTACTGTATTTCCGCTAGATGAACGTAATTGAGAACGCGTTCATTATCAGCACTGTATAACGGCGTTCAAAAGTGCGTTCATTCTCAGCACTGTATTATAACGGCGTTCAAAAGTGTGCCAGATTTCATATGCCTTTCAGCCGAAAACCCAGTTAAAACACACCGTAAACAGGCTTCAAAATAATGCGGAAAACCACCCAATCTGGCAACAGCAAGCTGCCTGTGACGCGTACGCGCCTGTCACCCCTGGCTGTCGCACTAAAATATAAATATACTAAATATATCAGACTCCTCACAAGAAACAATGTGGAACCGCGGAACCGGCGAGCATTGAATGAAGTATGGACGAAGCCGAGAGCAGCTGCAGCAGCACTCGCTCAGAGTGAGACTCTACGGCAGGGGTGGGGAACCTCCGGCCTCCGGGCCGTATACGGCCCGCGAGACAATTTGGTACGGCTCTCGAGGTAATTTATAAACACACGCAAAAAATGAAAGAAATCTAGACCGCAAAAAAATTAAACAAGCGAGTGCCTGTTTTTCCTGGCCAAGGTTAGGGTCCTTGAACACAACACGAGCCTAACGTGTCATCACGTGGTATATGTCTCGACTGACAGGGGTGCAGTTCTGACGGAGAGCACTAGAACGCCACTCCAGCACTTCAGAAATTGCAGTACCGATAAGTCCATACACATGCCGCAGTTTCTGCGTGTCTGTGTCTTTAGTTGAAAGCCCAGTTGCGATCTGCTCATCTGTCATACTGATCAGACAGTCAATAACTGTGTTGTTATCATTAGCATCTGGTTAGCTAGCTATGCTAACGAATATAAGAAGCTTTGTCTACAACCAGTGAGGTAAAGGCACATCTTTATATGATCATTATAGTTATCAAAAAAATAAGAGAATAAAGTAAACAGGTATAAAATACTATATGACAGTTATTAATAAAGAAGAATACAGTTTGAAAGGGGAGTGATTTGTCAAATATCCATAAATTAAAAGAAAATCTGTTTACAGTTGTGTTTGGGTGTTGAGAGATGTGTCCATAGATCTCCTAATGTTGCTCTCAAAGTGCACCAGATTGATGCTTTTAACTTCAACATTTAAAAAAAAATCTTCCCAGGGGAGCATGCCCTCCGGACCCCCCTAGAGGAGGTTAGGTCCCCCCCCACTTAAATCATGTTCACATGGATAGGAAACTAAATACATTTGCACACATCTTGTGTCCATATCTTTCTGTTTTGGTGGTCACGCCACACCGTGCACGTGCATGCATACGCGAGTCATGGTGAGATATCTGGATTAAGAGGTTGCTTTTTCTTTGCACAGAATGAAATGAATGAGTTGTGATTTTAGTTTTTTTAAGCAGAGGTCAATAACTTGTACGGCCCTCTGAGGATATTGTAAACATTGAAATGGCCCATTAACATCGTACAGGAGACAAATAATAGCTCGCAGCAACTTATTGAAAAAAGAACTATGAACTATAAATTAGTTCATTTTTGAAACCATGAACTTTAGTTCAACATTTTGAATTATGAACTATGAACTGAACTAGTTCATTTTCAAATGTGTGAACTGTGAACTGACCTAGTTCATGTAGAAAGTGAACTTTCCCAACACTGACGCTGTAGTCGGTGTTGGATTGGCTGCTGGGTTCGCTGCTTTCCATTTCAATGTCCAGTGATTGGTGATACATGTTAAGTGCAATCTGGTAGAATCTCTGCAGAACTATTTCTCTCTGGGCTCTCCTTGTGAAGGTCTGACAATAAGTGCTCAAGTGTCTGCTTTTGGGTTCTATTTGCAAACTAAAGTGATGACGTCCTATGAGCCAGCATTCTAGAACGCATTGGCTGTGATGCGCATGAGAACTGCTGCTCTCCATAACTCCTCCGTCATGGAACGTCTGCAGGCGAATGTTGCTCCGCCCCCTTTAAACAAAACATCTCCGTTGCGTTTTTACGGTTTATCACGAGTGGAAAAGCATTGAAAACAATGAATAAGAAAATAATGTACTGATTAGAAAAAGCCGTGAAATTAAGGGGGGAAAGCAGACGCCATCTGTTTGAAGAAAAAAGCACCAAAGAAATTAGTAAACATTGATTATCATTATTATTATTATAAATTGATTATGTATCAAAACATTAATGAAAAGCACTCGAGAGCATGAAGCAATGTCATGATTGATATCAGGGCACATAAACGGGCACATATAAAGCCTTTGAGTTTCTTTAAAGTGTCTTGGTTTATAAAGACAATCTCGTTTTTTAGGCATTTTTAGTTTATTTATTAACAAGATAGATCTTGCACAGTCAGAAAAACTTCGCAGTAAATATCCATACACACATGCATCATATGTTTACTTTGCCGATGTAATAGCTTTTTAATCTTAAAAACGGTTTATTTGTCAAGTAAAGGATAATAAAGCTGGCGATGCAAAGAAACACACAAGGCGAAATTGCAAAGTATATTATATGTGTTGAAGAATAAACCTACCTAATCTTTTACCTTATCTTTCTATTGTACACAACTTACAACCAATCAGCTTTGTGCTAACGCTTCTATGATCCGTTTATTAATTACACAAAAGCTTTCCAGCTGCTGTCGTGGCAAACGCAAAAAGATTCATCCTATATTTAATATAAATGCAGTCTACTTGTACATTATGTGTTACTTTCTGTCCTGCTGTATGCAAGCTTTTTTAAACCAGACGATAAAGAGCCGCATATTTAGTATTGTGTATAAGCTTGTATATGTAAAGAAAATGTAATATGCACTCAACTAAGTGTTAATTGACGGCATATTCTGAGCAAAAAAACACAACATTGAGTTTTAGAATGATGTGCTTATTGAGAGATAACATCCGTCTATATATATTTAACATGAAAAAACCAGATGCTCGTAAATATCACAAGTATTTATTAAGTACAAAACCTCAGAATATGGACATGGACTTAGACAAACAACACAGTTATACTGGTACAACGTCCACACTAAGCATAAATAAATTAACAAAATAGTTTCAACAAGTCTGAGCAGAGGAAGGGAGCCTAACGTAAAGGGAGATTGATTTTTGTCTCTGTTTACATTAGTTGGCATCAGACTGTGGTTGGGATCCAGTTTATTGGTGGTGTTACGTTCCCTCTTTGCTAGGGGTAAGAAAGGGAAACGACACGACCAGTTTGTAATTGGTATTGGTTACCGGTGGTTTTATTGGTAACGGCAAATTGAGCAAAACGTTGCACACAAACAGCTTGGCCCAACAACGGGTCAAGCCGTCACTAGTTCATAAAAGGGTCTCCAAAAGAGAGTAGCCCAGTACTATACAAAAGAAAGAAAATACCTCACTTCTAAAGTGGAAACAAACAATAACAAAACGGGACTGTGAGCAAACACAGCTGGTGCGGGTCTACAGGTGCTAATCACCTGGGTCTAAGCTGTTTCACAAGGTAACTATCCTAAGTGCGGTTCTACAGGAGCTAAGCAACCTGGATCTACGCAACACACACACACCCTACACTAAACACAGAATACCACAACACTGCTCGCAGTGTGCTCGCACAGAACCCTACAGAATACACACTGCTAGTCAGTCTACAGAATCACAGGAGGAAGGCTTTGTCACAATGAGAGGGTTGAGGCGTCTGTCACACAATACAGAACCTCCAGAGTATTGTCCGTGCTCAGCCTTTATACTCCTCCCCAGCAGGTGGGCGCCGGCTGTGCGCTGAGATTGGACGCCGTCAATCCAATCCCCATCTTCAGAGGCGGACCAGGAGATGGGCAGCCAATGATGTTGGCGCAACCACACAGCTCATTTACATGAACACTCACACAGCTGAAAACACTCACAGGCAGATTAAAGAGCAGACAGACAGCATCCGTAACACCCCCCCCCTTAAAACACAAACCCCACAGGGTTTTTGTGAACCATAACACCTCACAACACCATGACCACAGAACACATCACTCCAGTCTGGACAGAGCATCTGCGAACACATTTTCTGAACCTTTCTTGTGGCAGATTTGCAGGTTGTAGTCCTGGACGATCAGAGCCCACCGCATGAGACGCTGATTGTGGTTGTACATGCGGGACAAAAAGACAATGGGGTTATGATTGGTAAACACTGCAACTGGCAAATAACTAGACCTGACAGAAACCTCAAAGTGCTGGAGAGCTAACAACAAAGCAAGGGTCTCCTTTTCAATGGTAGAGTAGCGTACCTGGTGTTTGTTGAACTTACGGGAGAAATAGCAGACAGGATGATCAACTCCCGCCGCATCTTCCTGCAGTAAAACAGCACCGGCCCCCACTGCACTAGCATCCACCTCGAGTTTAAAGGGCTTCGCAAGATCGGGAGCAGCGAGCACAGGAGCGTGACTCAAAAGTGTCTTTACACACTCAAATGCATGCTGGCACTCAGGGGTCCAAACATAATCCACCTTGGGACTTATCAACCTAGTGAGGGGTTGGGAGTAGTAGTAATGATGTCCTTCTCGTCAAAAAAGTGACAGGTGGTGTGACAGGTCATACCTCTCCCTACTTATGCAAATGAGCTATGTCCTTTGATGTCAGATTGGCGTGAAAGACCCCCCGGAGTGATTCTTTTATTGTAGCAATTAAGATAGTTAAGGTATTTGACCCCTGACCCCAAGAGTGGAGTAATTGCCCCCAATTAGATTAGCCCCAGGCACCCCCTTTGTGTATAGGCCTTTTATTGTATCAATTAAGATAGTTAAGGTATTTGACCCCTGACCCCAAGAGTGGAGTAATTGCCCCTAAATTAGATTAGCCCCAGGCACCCCCTTTGTGTATAGGTATTTTATTGTATCAATTAAGATAGTTAAGGTATCTGACCCCTGACCCCGAGAGTGGAGTAATTGCACCGCAATTAGATTAGCCCCAGGCACCCCTTTGTGTATAGGCCTTTTATTGTATCAATTAAGATAGTTAAGGTATCTGACCCCTGACCCCGAGAGTGGAGTAATTGCACCGCAATTAGATTAGCCCCAGGCACCCCTTTGTGTAGAGGTCTTTTGTTGTATTGATTAAGATAGTCTCTTTGACCCCTCCCCCTCAGAGCCCTTTATTGTCTAATCTAATTAGCCTTTGATGCCTGCCCCTTTGATGTGTAATTTCACACTGATGAAAGCCTCTGTATAAATGACTAGGCTACGACCATATAGAGATATGCTCAAAAATTAATTAAAAAAAAGACAGACAATTCAGCTTACCAAGTCAACCGTCTGAAGCGCCAGTCAAGAAACGAATGCGGGCATAGGGGTGGGTGGGTTCAGAGTACAGCCTCTTTCTGGTCACGTGTGTTGGAGGAGGGGCTCTGTAAGGAAGGTTGAAGGAACGAGCAGGATTTCTCCCCCCGGTTTGACTGCAAAAGACTCTGACTTTTCTCCAAGGGGATCCGCTTGAGTGTCAGTAAGTTTCCTTAAGGTGTCATAATGAGTGAGCTTTTGATTATCTATTCATGTGACGTTCACTGT
Source organism: Pseudochaenichthys georgianus (assembly GCF_902827115.2). Taxonomy (NCBI): domain Eukaryota; kingdom Metazoa; phylum Chordata; class Actinopteri; order Perciformes; family Channichthyidae; genus Pseudochaenichthys; species Pseudochaenichthys georgianus. Next base: position 7,208,373 of record NC_047521.1, on the reverse strand, counting down.
TAGAATATAATGTAATACATGCCATAAAGAAGCCCGTACGAAGAGCCTGAATGTTTTACTTTTCCCATAAAATGCAAAACAGCAATAGTCAAGACTGTGGTCTAAACTTAAATACATCAGCAACATTTGGATGGATTGCCGTGACATTGTACAGACATTCATGGTTCTTCTATAAAAAGCCTTTGCGTGTTGTTATTTGGCCGAGGTCTAGTTTGGAAACCTATATCTAATTTAGTGGTACGGTGCCCAGTATCATTATTATATATATACATATATATATATATTCTTTATTTAACAGGTAAAAAAACTCATTGAGATTAAAATCTCTTTTCCAAGAGTGACCTGGCCAAGAAGGGCAGCATGTACATATAAAACACAGACATGAAAGGCAGACAAATACAGCTGTAAAACACAAATAAAATGGCACATTAGCCAGTCAATATGCGAAGTAAAACAAACTATTAAAATCATTCAAAAACTGGTGTACTTTCAAATATAGCTCACTCGAGATGGTTTCTCCAAAATGACAGGTTTTGCATACATAAAAAGTGTATCTTACAGTTCCTTTAGTTGTAGGATTGTGAACTAATATATAATTACTTTTATTAACTATAGGTTTGCATCCACTACAGTGTATCTTACAGTTCCTTTGTGAGTGAATTACACACAAATCTGCAGAGTGTCACTAATATATATATATATATATATATATATATATATATTCTTTATTTAACCAGGTAAAAAAACTCATTGAGATTAAAATCTCTTTTCCAAGAGTGACCTGGCCAAGAAGGGCAGCATGTACAAAGTTACAACATATAAAACACAGACATGAAAGGCAGACAAATACAGCTGTAAAACACAAATAAAATGGCACATTAGCCAGTCAATACGCGAAGTAAAACAAACTATTACAATCATTCAAAAACTGGCAACATTTAAAACGATTTCAGGATATACGAGCACTTACATCGACCAAAACTAAAAAAGTGTTACACAGTGACTGACATTCTGTATGGGAGTTCACACCCGAGCTGCTGTGGGGAGCTGAGTATATTATGGCTCTCGGGGGATGGTGGGTTAAGAGACAGATTCTTAACACAAGTTCTGTTGTGAGAGATTCGTGAGTAGAGCAGCGGCATCACGTTTACAATCCCTCCTGTTAGGACGAAAACACAACTGCAGGTAAATGTGATGATGATGATGATGTGTGACAGGTTGAATGCAGCACAATAATCATTTTATTTCTGAAATCTTCGTTCTCGTAATCGTTTAACCAACATTGTAGTTCAAAATAAAATTTGAATAATCACCCTGTGCTCGAACCAAACAAAAGAGAATACCAAATACACTCATGTAATAACAAAAAATAAGTTAATTTGTCATTTTAAAGCAAATAAGACAAACTCTACGAATACAGACTTTACATTTTCCAACATCGACATAATACAATTGAAATGTAACCATTTAACATATAAAATCGCTCATGTTTTCATCATGGGTATCTACAGCATTACTATACTTTAGAGAAGATTGGTACAGTATATGATGATGTACATTATATATATGTATAAAGCTTATGTGGGATACACAAATAAATATCACCCAATGGCTGTTATCTACATCTCATCACATTTAACTCCTCAGAGTGATTGTGTCTTGATATTTGTCTATATTGATGTTAAACATGGAGCTGCTGTGATGCAAGTCAAATTTGATCTGACCATTAAAGTATTATCGTATTATCGTATCGTATTTCTGCAGGAGATCCACACATAGACAACTCAACATCACAAAGAGGTAAAAAACTTCACAACAGCCCTTTCAATTGGGACAAAATGTAGCGACAGTCATTTAAAAATGACCCCTCTCACAACTAAGAAGAAGTTAAGAAAATGGACACTGCAAATATAGCAAGGTAAAATGCCAAGTGGGTACAGCTCATTACAAATGTTAATCTTGGGTTTGCTTTCACTCGATGAAGCTCAGTGCAAGTTCTTTCATGAAGTGCAGGGTCTTTCATGAAGACTTTCACCTTTCCTAGTCGGATTCTCGTCCCCCTAAATCTATCACAGCACGATGGACTCTAATCGCCAAAGTTGAATATATATTGCCCTTTGTATACACAGCAATAAATATGTTTATCGCACTAAACAAACTTCAACTGTCAATCATTCCAAACACTCTTTAAACCGAGGAGGAGGGGCACACTTAAAATATTGTAACGCAATTTAATCACATTACAAAGTTTGACCCAAAGTTGCTCCCACGCGGGTGTTCCCCATGAATTGAATGGTTTTGGAAGAGCAAAGGTAGCAGATAAATTGGCAAGAGCTACAAGTATTGCACATATAGTGTTAGCAATATGATAGCAGAAGAGATAATATGCATATTAGACTGACACAGTGAGTGAAAAGAGGAAGAAAAAGGTTTGATTAGCAGCATTATATTTGTTATTCAGACAACATTTAGAGGGTTTAATTCCAAATTATGCAAGTTAACTGATGATGGCAGGAAATAGTTCAAATGAAAAAAAATAGCGCTTTTTTCTTTATATATTACACCTAAATATGGAAAGGTTATATGTTGTATGTTGTCTCTGAAATACCGAATTTGCTATACCAATTAAAAGAAAAAAGTCTTATCATATAGAAAAAGAATGGCCGAAGTTTGTAAACTGGAAGACATTTTGGATATAGTTCGTTCTGGCAGTACTATTCCGGGTCATGGGGAAGCGATTGTAAACGGAACATTTAAAGTGGTCCTGGAATCTTCATTTTCCGAAACATTCTGTAACATTATCTCAGAAATGAAACAAACATCAAACGTGTATCATGTGCTCTCATTGTATGCTCTGTTTGTAGATGTAATGCATCTGTGTGTTGAAAACAGCATACAGTACACGTGAATATTTTGACTGAAGTGAAAAAACTCCATCAGGATATATCCAGTAATATGGGGAATTCTGAGCTGGAGACTGTCCTGGGGATGCTACAATCAGTATAACTATTGATTTTGTGTGTGAAAAAAATAAAAAAAGTTTTTTACATCTAAAAACTGTTGTCATCATTATAGCAAGGGGAGCGTGTCTGATACATGTGTATTACAGTCATTCTTGTTGTGTTTTTCAGTGTTTTCTGTGTGTCTGTACACACAAAGCACACTTCATTATCTACTTTTCAGCTTTTTTTAAAAAGAAAAGTGTATCTTTCGGTAACTTTCTCAGAGAATTTAAGAATACATCTGTCAAATGTTCAAAACAGCCTTGTTTCAATGAAATACCCTCAAAAATGACAAACAGCCGTTAAGAGTCAGATTCTTAACCAAATCTACTGACACAAAGTACTTCATTATCTACTTTTCAGCTTTTAAATACAAAAGTGTATCTTTCGGTAACCTTCTTGAGAGAATTAAGCATACATCTGTCAAAGATTCTTAACGAAATCTACTGACACAAAGTACTTCATTATCTACTTTTCAGCTTTTATACACAAAGTGTATCTTTCAGTAACTTTCTCAGAGAATTTAAGCATAAATCTGTCAAATGTTCAAAACAGCCTTGATTCACTGAAATACCCTCAAAAGGACAAACTGCCATTAAGAGTCAGAATCCTAACGAAATCTCCTCAGAGTACTTTCTACAGATGAAGCCTCCCACTCAACGCAATATGTCCCACCCACTCAGTAAATCATATAAAACTAAGGACGACCGTTAAAAACTAGCCATGGATCTGAGAAAAACCAAGTCTGATGTAGCCTGCCCTTATTATCACCAGGATAATGGATATGGGCTTAATGACTGGATGTTACAAAGTAGGGGAGAGGATGTTCCCGAAGAAGAGCTCTCCTCTATATCTTATCCATGTAAGGTCTTTAGGACAAAAGAGGACCATGATAACATGACATATGAAGAATATCTTTCTTTAAAAGATGGTATTATAGATAACCTTTATAGAAACAGTATATCTCATACCACTCGCCAAGATCGCAAACGACAATTAGCAGAAAAGAATAGAAAAAGTAAAGAAAAACGAAGAAAAAGAAAAAGCAACATGAAAAGGAGAAGAAAAATTAAAAGCAAACGCAGAATGCGAATGAAAGGAAAGGGACCATAGGACGGAAAACTAAAAAGACAAAAAGAAGGACGGTGAAAAGAAAAAGAAACAAAGTGAAGACATTTAAACTAGAGGATGGTGTTGTAGAGCCATTCCCGGATCATAATAATCTTATAGACCATCTCCCGCTAACCGACTGCTGCGAATGTGTTGAACAAATACCAAAAGCAATGGCAGAACTTTGCTTCAGTATAATGAGAGAAAAAGTGCGATACTGTGGAATTGCCCAAAATGGCGACAGTGCCAGAATATGTATTAAAAGACTGTTGGAGGATCTCTATTCTAGTGTCGGTTGTCATTACAGCGAAGGATACGCCAAAACGTGTGACGACATAGACAAAGCTTTTGAAGACAATTATATGGTACCTGTCCTTACAGCTAAACAAATCCTACGCCAGGTATTCAACAGACCACAAGAAGCACAAGAAGCCCCAGAAAGGATTACATTCAGAGCTAATAATGGAGAAACCGAAGAAGAAGCAAAGCAGATTATAATCGTTGCGGGTGAAAGGATAGAGAATTTGCATGTGATGTTAATGCATTTATCAGATATAAAAAATGCATTCGTATACTTCCAAGAGACCCCTAAACATCTACTTGGGCTGTGTGAATTGAACGATAAACCGATCACTGTAAATGAAACGCGGAGAGAAGCAGCAGTGCAAATCGTTAAGTCTATTACCTTCTTTTTCTTTTCACCTTCCTTCTTTTTGTCTTTTTAGTTTTCCGTCCTATGGTCCCTTTCCTTTCATTCGCATTCTGCGTTTGCTTTTAATTTCTCTTCTCCTTTTCATGTTGCTTTTTCTTTTTCTTCGTTTTTCTTTACTTTTTCTATTCTTTTCTGCTAATTGTCGTTTGCGATCTTGGCGAGTGGTATGAGATATACTGTTTCTATAAAGGTTATCTATAATACCATCTTTTAAAGAAAGATATTCTTCATATGTCATGTTATCATGGTCCTCTTTTGTCCTAAAGACCTTACATGGATAAGATATAGAGGAGAGCTCTTCTTCGGGAACATCCTCTCCCCTACTTTGTAACATCCAGCCATTAAGCCCATATCCATTATCCTGGTGATAATAAGGGCAGGCTACATCAGACTTGGTTTTTCTCAGATCCATGGCTAGTTTTTAACGGTCGTCCTTAGTTTTATATGATTTGCTGAGTGGGTGGGACATATTGCGTTGAGTGGGAGGCTTCATCTGTAGAAAGTACTCTGAGGAGATTTCGTTAGGATTCTGACTCTTAATGGCAGTTTGTCATTTTGAGGGTATTTCAGTGAATCAAGGCTGTTTTGAACATTTGACAGATTTATGCTTAAATTCTCTGAGAAAGTTACTGAAAGATACACTTTGTGTATAAAAGCTGAAAAGTAGATAATGAAGTACTTTGTGTCAGTAGATTTCGTTAAGAATCTTTGACAGATTTATGCTTAATTCTCTCAAGAAGGTTACCGAAAGATACACTTTTGTATTTAAAAGCTGAAAAGTAGATAATGAAGTACTTTGTGTCAGTAGATTTGGTTAAGAATCTGACTCTTAACGGCTGTTTGTCATTTTTGAGGGTATTTCATTGAAACAAGGCTGTTTTGAACATTTGACAGATGTATTCTTAAATTCTCTGAGAAAGTTACCGAAAGATACACTTTTCTTTTTAAAAAAAGCTGAAAAGTAGATAATGAAGTGTGCTTTGTGTGTACAGACACACAGAAAACACTGAAAAACACAACAAGAATGACTGTAATACACATGTATCAGACACGCTCCCCTTGCTATAATGATGACAACAGTTTTTAGATGTAAAAAACTTTTTTTAATTTTTTCACACACAAAATCAATAGTTATACTGATTGTAGCATCCCCAGGACAGTCTCCAGCTCAGAATTCCCCATATTACTGGATATATCCTGATGGAGTTTTTTCACTTCAGTCAAAATATTCACGTGTACTGTATGCTGTTTTGACATGAGACATGAAACATGAGTTCTTAGCAGCACTTTGGTCCGCATGCTGGTTGGCTCCGTCTCAGCCTCCTGCTGCTCAGAGTTTGGTTTGGGTCAGAGGGGCTGCTGGTTAGGACTCAGCTCTCTCTTATTCACATGCTCCACTTTTGATTTGACAGGCCTAATATCTCTGAATAATGCATTTGAAAGCATAGATTTATTTATACTTATCATTTTGTATCTGATAATCGTAATAAAAACAGGAACAACATATCTATTGTAGTCAAATGTTTTTAAAATTCATGTTTTTTTGTGTGTTAGATAAAGAAATTCTAGAATGTTTTAGGGAAAAGTTAAGAATTGGACCCCATGCCTATTTTGATGATTATCAGTAAACATTGTGAATAAAAAAAAGTTTGGGCTAATTTTGATATTGCCCTATACCTGTTCTATAATATGCACTTAAAATACAAACATTTAAGCAAGCACTTTCCTAAATAACAAGAAAAACAAGGTGACACAATTGCCGATTGCTGAATAAAGAAAAATAAATGGATAAGGGCAGGGAACACTAACACTATCGCACAGATAGTGTTCTAAATCTGCCTACCTTCCCTGCACTTTTGTGTATAAAAGCTGAAAAAAAGTAGATAATGAAGTACTTTGTTTTTAGCAGATGTCGTTAACCCCCTGAGGCAGTCCAAAAACTAAGAATCTGTCTCTTAACCCACCATCCCCCGAGAGCCATAATATACTCAGCTCCCCACAGCAGCTCGGGTGTGAACTCCCATACAGAATGTCAGTCACTGTGTAACACTTTTTTAGTTTTGGTCGATGTGAGTGCTCGTATATCCTGAAATCGTTTTAAATGTTGCCAGTTTTTGAATGATTGTAATAGTTTGTTTTACTTCGCATATTGACTGGCTAATGTGCCATTTTATTTGTGTTTTACAGCTGTATTTGTCTGCCTTTCATGTCTGTGTTTTATATGTTGTAACTTTGTACATGCTGCCCTTCTTGGCCAGGTCACTCTTGGAAAAGAGATTTTAATCTCAATGAGTATTTTTACCTGGTTAAATAAAGAATATATATATATATATATATATATATATATATTAGTGACACTCTGCAGATTTGTGTGTAATTCACTCACAAAGGAACTGTAAGATACACTGTAATGGATGCAAACCTATAGTTAATAAAAGTAATTATACATTAGTTCACAATCCTACAACTAAAGGAACTGTAAGATACACTTTTTATGTATGCAAAACCTGTCATTTTGGAGAAACCATCTCGAGTGAGCTATAATTTGAAAGTACACCAGTTTTTGAATGATTTTAATAGTTTGTTTTACTTCGCATATTGACTGGCTAATGTGCCATTTTATTTGTGATTTACAGCTGTATTTGTCTGCCTTTCATGTCTGTGTTTTATATGTACATGCTGCCCTTCTTGGCCAGGTCACTCTTGGAAAAGAGATTTTAATCTCAATGAGTTTTTTTACCTGTTAAATAAAGAATATATATATATATATATAATAATCAGGGTGGGAATTTCACGACGGCCACGACGGCCATGGCCGTCGTTGCCCCGCACGTTGGCCGTGATGCCCTGTTAAAAAAAATGCAATTCACGGCCAAAGTGGCCTTTGTGCCCCTGTCAAAAGTAAAAAAAAAATTCCTATGGTATTGGTATTTTGACTAGCAATTTAGTTAAATTGTTTCGTTTATCAACGCTACAACATAGCGTTTCGTGAGTCGGTTGTCGTTGTTGGGGGGGAAGCAAACAGCTGTTTGCTGCTCGCGATGTGCTCCGCAGCAAACAGCTGTTTGCACAGCGCTAGCAGGCTCCCGTGAGCGGGAGGGCGCTCCTTCTTCACTACAGACTATCGCGCCACCTAACCATTCGCCAAAATGTTTTTAATACGAGCGGTAACTGGCCAAGCACCGTGCAAAAAACAATCTTCAAATAAAAGAAAGTCACCGGAGGAGTTAAAGGAGTGACAGGGAGTTGGCTGCAGTGCCGCGTCCTAAAACCCTTTTATAATCTATCGATTAGATTTATGATTCGAAAATTATAAAAGTAGGGTAGACATGTGGAGATTATCCGGCTGAACAAAACGTGCATTTATCAAACAGGTTTGTTTTCCACAGACCTTATTTCCAGCTATTTTCCAAAACCCTGTGGAGAAATTCCATTGCTTTTTGTGGAGGGAACCAGCAGCTTACTTCCTGGTTTCAGGACGCGTCACTGCACCTCTCAATATGATGCCAGTATAAACAAGGTCTTCTGTCGGCTCTGTACATCAATGCCGACCTATGCTGACAAGTAAGTGAAGAGTAGACAATATAAAGGTATTGGCGAAATGTCCCAGCAGTTTAGGATAATGAAGGTTCTAATCAAATCATATAGCCATTACATGTCTAACTCCTAATGTCAGGAAGGCAGAAAGTGCATTATACAAATAATAATACTCATAATAATAGCAGACATTTTTTAACAATGACCACAATATCATTATTTTAATAAACCAAATATGAACAATTGAGGAAAATGAGGAAGAACTGATGATTCAAATGTAGTACAAGTAGTGTAGTTGGTGCATAAATTATTGCAACAAATGTGTGATTTTTTTTGGTGGACGAATGCTCCGGGCCAGTGGTTACAATGGTGAGGCCAGTGACAATACAATTGTACCCCTGACTGACTTATGTGGTTTATGGCTGAACTTAACGTATACGTTTAAGAAACACTATTGCTATTCAGCCGTTTGTAAAACGACTGGTGTTGACGTTAGTGCTACACTTTTCAGTCATGTTGATTGACCAGCGTAATTTAACCAAACAGCCTTTGTGCCCTGTCATGTGGCCTTTGTGCCCTGTCATGTGGCCTTTGTGCCCTTAAAAAAATTTGAACGGGAAGGCCAAATGGCCTTGCCCCTAAAATGACGAAATTCCAAGCCTGATAATAATGATACTGGGCACCGTACCACTACATTAGACATAGGTTTCCAAACTAGACCTCGGCCAAATAACAACACGCAAAGGCTTTTTATAGAAGAACCATGAATGTCTGTACAATGTCACGGCAATCCATCCAAATGTTGCTGATGTATTTAAGTTTAGACCACAGTCTTGACTATTGCTGTTTTGCATTTTATGGGAAAAGTAAAACATTCAGGCTCTTCTTACGGGCTTCTTTATGGCATGTATTACATTATATTCTAACAGTGAACGTCACATGAATAGATAATCAAAAGCTCACTCATTATGACACCTTAAGGAAACTTACTGACACTCAAGCGGATCCCCTTGGAGAAAAGTCAGAGTCTTTTGCAGTCAAACCGGGGGGAGAAATCCTGCTCGTTCCTTCAACCTTCCTTACAGAGCCCCTCCTCCAACACACGTGACCAGAAAGAGGCTGTACTCTGAACCCACCCACCCCTATGCCCGCATTCGTTTCTTGACTGGCGCTTCAGACGGTTGACTTGGTAAGCTGAATTGTCTGTCTTTTTTTAATTAATTTTTGAGCATATCTCTATATGGTCGTAGCCTAGTCATTTATACAGAGGCTTTCATCAGTGTGAAATTACACATCAAAGGGGCAGGCATCAAAGGCTAATTAGATTAGACAACAAAGGGCTCTGAGGGGGTCAAAGAGACTATCTTAATCAATACAACAAAAGACCTCTACACAAAGGGGTGCCTGGGGCTAATCTAATTGCGGTGCAATTACTCCACTCTCGGGGTCAGGGGTCAGATACCTTAACTATCTTAATTGATACAATAAAAGGCCTATACACAAAGGGGTGCCTGGGGTTAATCTAATTGTGGGGCAATTACTCCACTCTCGGGGTCAGGGGTCAAATACCTTAGCTATCTTAATTGATACAATAAAATACCTATACACAAAGGGGGTGCCTGGGGCTAATCTAATTGAGGGGCAATTACTCCACTCTTGGGGTCAGGGGTCAAATACCTTAACTATCTTAATTGATACAATAAAAGGCCTATACACAAAGGGGGTGCCTGGGGCTAATCTAATTGGGGGCAATTACTCCACTCTTGGGGTCAGGGGTCAAATACCTTAACTATCTTAATTGCTACAATAAAAGAATCACTCCGGGGGGTCTTTCACGCCAATCTGACATCAAAGGACTTGGCTCATTTGCATAAGTAGGGAGAGGTATGACCTGTCACACCACCTGTCACTTTTTTGACGAGAAGGACATCATTACTACTACTGTTGGGCTACAGTGGAGAAGTTGCGGCAGAAACTAGTAGCCTGCCATGCCGAGGAAACGGCGGAGATCACTCCTGGTGCCGGGCACTGCACATTCAGCCACCGCAGTAACCTTAGCCTCCACTGGTCTGACTTGGCCTTGCCCAACCTGCTTTCCTAAATATGTGACAGTAGCTTTACCAAATTCAAATTTGGCCAGATTCAAAGTAAGAGACGCCTGTGCGAGCCGGGTGAATACCTGCCCCAGGATCTTCATGTGCATCTCCCATGTGAGCGTGTACACAATGAGATCATCCAAATATGCGTTCCAATTGCTTATTCCGGAGAGGACAGTATTCACCAATCTTTGAAATGTAGCGGGAGCGTTACACATACCAAACGCCATGACTGTGTACTGCAGAAAACAGTCAGGCGTAGCGAAAGCGGAGATTTTTGAGGCACGGTCCGTTAAAGGTACCTGTCAGTAACCTTTAAGTAGGTCCAATTTACTGACATACACTTAGCGGAACCTAAATTATCGATGCAATCCTCCATTCTCGGCAATGGGTAGCAATCTGTCACCGTAACAGCGTTCAACTTACGGTAGTCCGTAATAAAGCACGGAGAACCATCAGATTTCGCCTCTACCAGACACGGCGAACACCATGGGCTAGAGCTCTGTGTCGCCAGGCCATTTGCTACAAGATAGTCAGCCTCCTGTTTCATAAGTGCGCGTTTGGTCGGGTTGGCACGGTACGGATGCTGTTTAATCGGCCTCGCGCCCTTTACATCGATGTCATGCGTTATCACATTAGTTTGTGTCGGGACATCATGGAAAAGGCTCGGGAATTGATCCACCAACTGGGTTATGTCATGCTGCTGGGCCTCCTGCAGATGACCTAACACAGTGGGCAATGTCTTTACCATCTCCGAGTTGCACAACCGAGCACCCGGCTGGTGATGTGAGCGCATTACCAAACCGTCGTCAGACGGGCCGGAACTATCTACCACTATTAACGCCGAAACAGCTACTCTTTGATTCTCCGAGCCGGCAGGCTGGCTATCAGCGGCGGCGCGGGAATGGTAGCGTTTCAACATATTAATATGACAGACGCGCGTTTTGCGCCGTCTCTCCGGAGTACAAATAACATAATCCGTGTCACTAAGACAATCGTGGATTTCATATGGACCGAGGAATTTGGCTGAGAGCGCAGAGCCGGGGATAGGTAATAGTGCGAGGACCTTGTCACCTATTTCAAAGTGCCTAAGGACCGCGGCACGGTCATAATTACGCTTCATGACAGCTTGTGAAGCGGAGAGCGACTCTCTAGCGAGTGAATTTGCTCGGTGCAAACGCTCACGGAACTGACTAACGTAATCTAATACGTTTTTATCAGGAGGACTATCAGCCGAAAGAAACTCATCGTGTAGGATTTTAAGTGGACCGCGGGGCGTATGGCCGAAGACGAGCTCCACGGGACTGAATCCTAATGACTCCTGAACAGCTTCACGGGCTGCGAACAAAACGAAAGGAATTCCCTCATCCCAATTGTCTCCCTACAGTATTTTCTCAGCATGCTTTTTAAGGTCTGATGCCACCGTTCTAATGCCCCCTGCGACTCGGGATGATACGCACTAGATATCACATGTTTAACCTGCAGTGTTTGGAGGACCTGTTTGAACAATTTAGATTTAAAATGTGTCCCTTGGTCACTCTGGATTACTCGCGGAATTCCAAATGTAGAAAAGAACTTCGTCAAGGCCTTAACTACATTTGTTGAAGTAATGCTACGCAGTGGAATCGCTTCCGGAAAACGAGTCGACGTCCACATTATCGTGAGTAAATACTGTTGACCTGTTTTCGTACGTGGTAAAGGACCAACACAGTCTATCAACACCCGGTCAAAGGGCTCACCTATAGCAGGTATGGGATGTAACGGAGCCTGCGGAATTATTTTATTAGGCTTACCGACAACCTGGCACACATGACAGCAGCGGCATAAGCTACAGACATCTTTCTTTAAACCTGGCCAAAAGAAATGCTTCAGAATTATTTGGTAGGTTTTTGTCACGCCAAAGTGTCCCGACCATTGACTTTCATGCGCTACAGATAGCACATGTTGACGGTATGGCACCGGCACAACTACTTGATGCACTACACTCCAGTCAGCTTCAGCAGTAGCAGTGAGGGACCATTGGCGCACTAATATCTCCTTATCCAACACATAAGCCACCTTCTCACCCCTTGCTTTGTCATTACTCACCACCTGCTCGAAACACTTCGCAAGCGTCGGATCCGCCCTCTGCGCGGCGAGTAACCGCTCTCGGGTTACCGGGAGTGTGGAACCGTCAACGGCTGGGCTGGCAGGTTGCGCTGGCACAGCGGTCATAGCAGGGAGAACGGAATTCGCCACTACTGGCTTTTCCTCCGGCATTTTTTCATCTGTAAACAGGGTCCCAAACATAGTATCATTTAGCGACACCTCCGAGTCACTCTTACACGCCTGCGCGCGGGTGACAGCACAAATGGGGAAAATGTGAGCATTTGTGGCCTCAGACAACACAGTCTGAGGAGAATCCAATATTTCAAGTGCAGGAGTTACCTTACCTCCTGCGATGTCGTTTCCCATTAAAAGGACTATACCCCGTATAGGTAATGCTGGGCACACAGCAACAGGGAAAAATCCAGTAATTAATCTTGACTGTATGTGTACATTGTGTACGGGACGGGGCACGTAACCCATTTCAATGCCACATAATAGTGATCCATACCCACACGCTGACTTGTCTGAGAATGGCAGAGCCGAGGCAACAATCACTGACTGTGAACCTCCAGTGTCTCGTAGGATGCGGACGGGTCTCTGATCGTCTGACTCACCCGTTAGTGATATCAATCCCTTGAACACAAAAGTCTTAAAACAGGGATCTATTTCTTCCTCAGTGTCAGGTGTGGAAATACTGAGTGATTTAGTGTTGATTAAGCCGATGCCTTTCGGCCTGGTCACATTTGGTGACTGCTCCTTCCGCTTCAGAATTAGGCAATTATTAATAAGATGCCCAGGCTGATGACAATAGTGACACTCTCTCTCCTCTTTGTTCCTCATGAATACTCTCGTTGGCTGACCAACAAGTGCACCCGGCATGCGGCGAGAGTTCTCAGCAATAGCCGGAGAAAACACCGTTTTATGCATTAGCACATATTCGTCCGCCAGTACAGCAGCTGCGGAGAGAGATTGCACTTTCTGATCATTTATATGCCCCACAATACGGTCAGGCAATCCTCTCTTAAATTCCTCCATCAGTATTAGTTCTTTAAAGGCAGAATACTCTGCAGCGTCACATGAATCAATCCATTTATGGAGCAACATCTCCTTCTCCCTGGCATACTCGACATGTGTTTGATTAGTCCCCTTTCTGTGATTCCGGAACTTCTGCCGATAAGCCTCGGGAACTAACTCGTACACCCTAAGTATGGCACGCTTCACCAGGTCATAATTTAGGCTGTCCTCCACTGAAAGAGCAGCAACCGCCTCCTGAGCTCTCCCGTGAAGTTTACACTGCACTAACAGAGCCCAGGCGTCAGCCGGCCACTGTAATGCCGCTGCCATGCGTTCAAACGCACCGAAATACGCATCCACTTCAGTCTCACGGAAAACCGGCACCAACGCAACATTTTTTCCTACATTGAAGGCAGGTGGGTGAGAAGGAAGTGAAAAGCTTTCTCTAGGATTGCCAACAACACCGGATGCGCGCAGTTCGGAGTCTAGCTCCATCTGCCGTATCCGGATCCGGACTTCCTTATCTGCCTCGATTTTCCTTATTTCCAACTGGAACTACCTGTCTTGCTCCCTGTCTTTAGCCTCTAGCTGAAGCCGGGTGAGACGGATTTTTAGTTTATTCCCTTCCCGGGAATCTGTGCTGCCCACAGGAGAGGATGGACCTCTGAGAGACGGCGTGAGCGATGCCTCACACGACTCGCCCCCCTCGCTGTCATCACTTTTTTCCTCGGTACCTATAAACTTCGCCGCCTGCCTCTGACTTAACGGGTCTTCAGCTACCACATCAGACACTGGGAGCTCAACCGGTACCAATAACTATTTTTTCACCATCTCTTCCACCACCAATGCCTTCAACTCTTTCTTTAATATCTGCCGACTTACCACAAGACTGAAGTGCCGCGCTATCTCCATTAGATCGTCCTTTTTACATCGGTCCAGCTGCTCATAGCACGGCCAGACCAAGAACGCTTCTATGTCGAACGATGCCATACCTGTGTACCGCCCACACGTTTTACCAAGTTTTTAGCCACAATACAACCACCTATAACCCCAGGAATTGATTTAAAGATACCGGACGAGAGCCCCCACGTGTTACGTTCCCTCTTTGCTAGGTGTAAGAAAGGGAAACAACACGACCAGTTTGTAATTGGTATTGGTTACCGGTGGTTTTATTGGTAACGGCAAACTGAGCAAAACGTTGCACACAAACAGCTTGGCCCAACAACGGGTCAAGCTGTCACTAGTTCACAAAAGGGTCTCCAAAAGAGAGTAGCCCAGTACTATACAAAAGAAAGAAAATACCTCACTTCTAAAGTGGAAACAAACACTATATCAAAACGGGACTGTGAGCAAACACAGCTGGTGCGGGTCTACAGGTGCTAATCACCTGGATCTACGCAATATACACACAGGAATGCTGATCTACAGGTGCTAATCACCTGGGTCTAAGCTGTTTCACAAGGTAACTATCCTAAGTGCGGTTCTACAGGAGCTAAGCAACCTGGATCTACGCAACACACACACACACCCTACACTAAACACAGAACACCACGACACACTGCTAACCAGGGTGCTCGCACAGAACCCTACAGAATACACACTGCTAGTCAGTGTACAGAATCACAGGAGGAAGGCTTTGTCACAATGAGAGGGTTGAGGCGTCTGTCACACAATACAGAGCCTCCAGAGTGTTGTCCGTGCTCAGCCTTTATAGTCCTCCCCAGCAGGTGGGCGCCGGCTGTGCGCTGCGATTGGACGCCGTCAATCCAATCCCCATCTTCAGAGGCGGACCAGGAGATGGGCAGCCAATGATGTTGGCGCAACCACACAGCTCATTTACATGAACACTCACACAGCTGAAAACACTCACAGGCAGATTAATGAGCAGACAGACAGCATCCGTAACAGTGGTTATACCGCCACCTTCTGCTCTGGAGTGGGAATCAGATATACCCTAATCCCTTTGTCTCAGTTTATTTCAACATGAATGAATCTAATACATGTGAAGTTGTTGCGATTCATGCAAACCAATACCCAATACCATATAAATAACCCAGAATGGGTTAAACATTTCATAACCAAATGGTTGGGTAGATGAAATAACCCACTGTTTTTTAGAGTGCAGAATAATATGTCCATATCATGGACATTAATACATAGAGTGGTGTCCATGAAATAGACATTGCAAATAAGTGTTTAACGGTGATTTAAACTAGTTTCTGTGGGGAAAAGAGTGCTAAAAATCGGATTCAACTATGCTAACAGTGTGCTAAAAGCCTGATTGTTTCAGAGACCCATAGCCATGACACACCTAAAATCACCTATTTGTAGCCGCTCACAGAGCCCCAAACCACGGACTAAGCAGCTCCAGCATCTCGACCTGACATGGGCAAACAGGCTATGTCAGACTTCCATGAAATACACCGGAAAAACCACCTATTTGTAGCCGCTCACAGAGTCCCAAACCACGGACTAAGCAGCTCCAGCATCTCGACCTGACATGGGCAAACAGGCTGTCAAGTGCTGATGGAAAGCAGGCGGAAATACATTCATTGTTTTACCCAGGAAGAAGTGTTTAAATAGCGGTAAAAGTGATTTAAATACATGTCTATTTATTACACATACTTTAATGCACAAAAGTATGTCCATGCAGTGTACACATCGTTACCCAGCCTTGCATCATCCTTTTGCAGGTACGATGTGTACACTGGGTCATTCAGAATGTGCTATTTCTGAATAAATAGCACATTCTGAACATATATGTCAAACAGAGATTCCTATTAAAAGTGATCAATTAATAGCAAGATTTGACATGGGCAAACAGGCTATTTCACAGGACACAGGCTATGTCAGACTTCCATGAAATACACCGGGAAAACCACCTATTTGTAGCCACTCACAGAGCCCCAAACCATGCACGGACTAAGCAGCTCCAGCATCTCGACCTGACATGGGCAAACAGGCTGTCAGGCGCTGATGGAAAGCAGGCGGAAATACATTGATTGTTTTACCCAGGAAGAAGTGTTTAAATAGCGGTAAAAGTGATTTAAATACATGTCTATTACACATAATTTAATGCACAAAAGTATGTCCATGCAGTGTACACATCGTTACCCAGCCTTGCATCATCATTTTGCAGGTATACGTGTGTAAAGTTTGTGAAGGCAAGAGGAAAAAAGCTTCCGTGATCACCGTCTCCTCTCCGTTCCTCCAAACCCCGCCCCCTCCCTGAAAATAATGAGTGACAGGCTGATAGTGACCCGATAGAAACTTTATTATTCACTTAATCACTGAGATATAATGAAGCTAATTTAATCTCATACATTCATGGGATTTATGTAACAGTAAGACAGAGAATGTAAGTGTGCACCCATTACATTACATTACATTACATTACATTACATTTAGCTGACGCTTTTATCCAAAGCGACACCCACATGCAGTATTTTTGTTTGTATGCTATTGTAAATACTCCTGTTGTCTGCTGTGTTCAGACTCAAGTCCTATGTGTGATGCCACATTCAGGACATTCAGTGTCCTTTTTTTAACAGAAGACTCTTGCTAGAAGCTGCAGCTAGACTGCAGAAGCATTATTTTTTTGTTTTTGAGGATGGAACAACTTCACACACAGATATAGGGAGGCTAGACCTATACAATTGATTTATTTTGGTTTATAAATTAATGTCAAGACATTTATGTTATTGATTTCTGAAGCACTTTCTAAATAATAAAAAGAGAGTTCATATGTATTTACTGCATGTATGCATTGATGAAAAATAAGCCATGTGCAGTAATATAGAAAATTGAGGATGCAACGCATTTGCATGAATCGTGATGCATCGAGATGCATCAGGATATCGAATTGAATCGAATCGTTGACAGGATAATCGTAATCGAATCGAATCGTGAGACCAGTGAAGATGCACAGCCCTAAAAGGCACAGGCTGGCGCATATCGCTCATGGAATCCCTCACCATAAGAACTCTGACCCCTCAAGTGTACAAGTGAAGAGACACCATGTGTCAGCTCCTTTTTAGAATAGTATTTCTTCTCTTCTCAGAGAAACAAGGGTATGAAAAGAATAGCCAGAAACAGAGGAAGAGAGGCAGAACGTGACTACGTAAATGCACTCTCCTAAATATTAAACGAGTAAGAGGTGAAGAAACACAAAGCCAGAAAATGAAAAGAAAAGGCACCATCAGGCTTCCCCTTAGAATAGGGTGGAAATTATGAAGACCCAAATTATAGAGAGGGAACATGGGATACTGGTGAAGAGGGACAACAGTGAAAAAGCCCAATGTATCCAACGTACTAGCACTCTCCAAAGAGACAGAAAGTCAAAGTATACGCCGAGAGGCACAACGTGACTACGTAAATGCACTCTCCTGTGTAAATTAGTTCAAGGGAAAGAGGGTGAAAAACTAAACTAGTCAAAAGAAGGAAGTGGAGAGGCCTAAATGCCCTCTCCTAGATTCAGTTAAAGGAAAGAACTGGGGAATAAACAAGTACAGGAGGAAAGGCCCAACGACGAGTCAACGTCAACACACTCTCCTAGAATAGTTCAAGGTAAACGGGGTAGGAAGAATATAGTAAGAAACAGAGCTGAAAAGGCGTCCAAGAACGCTTCCCCTCTAGTCCAGGATGAAAATGTAGGATAAGAAAACAGAGATAGAGAGCACAACAACCTATCTCTTCATCAGATGCACTCCCCCGTCTGGATAAGCGACTCTGTGCCCCATCCCCCTCTACCGGACCTTAGATCCACAGAGGGAGAGGGGAGGGACCAAGCCCAAGGGGGGTTTAAGGTTTTAAAAGAAAACCCAGCAGAGATCCAAAAATGGATGAAGAAGTAATTACTAAACGGTTTATAAAACCAAGAGGTTATTCCTCATATTTCTAAAATGTTCTAATCTAATTCAGGGTTATACCAACTCAGCTCCAAGCAACCAGTCAGTCCAGTCAGAACCTTCTCTAAGGTCTCCCCGCCCCAACCTACTAATCATAAGAAACTGAAACCCCATAAAACCCCAATAATATGAATAACATTTAATAATATTAAAAATAGTATCAATTCTGAGGATAACTAAATAAATAAATAGTTAAATAAAAGCCAGAGAGAAAAAGTGAGTTTTAAGTGTTGATTTAAAAAACCCCAGGGTCTGGGCCGACCTCACATGGAGGGGCAAAGTATTCCAGAGCCTAGGGCAAGCCGCTGTGAAAGCTCGATGCCCTCGGGTTTTAAGCCTGGTCTTAGGCACTATCAACAGCAGCTGATCGGCCGACCTTAAGGCTCTGCCTGGGGTGTAGCGATGGAGGAGTTTGGCTATATAGGCAGGAGCCAGCCCATTTAGGGCTTTGAAAACAAATAAAAGGAGTTTAAAATCTATTCTGAACCGAACTGGAAGTCAGTGCAGTGAGGCTAGAATTGGGGTGATATGGTCACGCTTTCTATGGCCAGTAAGAAGACGTGCAGCTGCATTCTGAACTAGCTGGAGGCATCTAATTGAGGCCTGATCCCTACCCACATACAGAGCATTGCAGTAATCCAGTCTCGAGGTAACAAAGGCGTTAATAACCCTTTCTAGGTAAAAGATAAAAACAACTTGGTCTTAGCCAATAGTCGTATTTTGAAAAAGCAGGTCTTGACTACAGTACTAACCGGCTTATCAAATGTAAAGGCGCTGTTGAAGGTCACTCCAAGGTTCATGACAGAGGGGAGGATATTTTTATTGAGGGAGCCCAGAATATCAACCGGGGAGACTGTTGGTTGGGGTCCAAAAAAGATGACCTCGGTCTTGCTCTCATTGAGGGTAAGGAAGTTTTGTCTCAGCCAGGATTTTATCTCCATTAAGCAGTCCTTCAACTGCTGTAGTGAGTTGGCATTTTGATTGAGAGGCGGGCACATCTGTACATCATCAGCGTAACAATGGAAGGGGATATTATGTTTTGTGAGAATTGAACCTAGGGGCAGTATGTACAATAGGAAAAGGATGGGGCCCAGAATCGAGCCTTGGGGAACCCCACAGGTAAGAGGGGCTTTGGCAGAGGAGAAGGCACCCAACTGCACTGAGAAGCTACGGTCCGTCAAGTAAGACCTAAACCATGCAAGAGCAGAGCCTGTAATGCCTGCGGACTGTTCAAGCCGTGACAACAGGATACTATGATCCACAGTGTCAAAGGCAGCAGTTAAGTCTAACAGCACCAAGACAGCTGGGCTGCCTGAATCAGCGGCTAAGAGCAGATCATTAAAAACTCTTAAAAGGGCTGTTTCAGTGCTATGCATAGGTTTAAAGCCAGACTGAAATTTTTCGTGGATGCCATGTGGTTAAAAACGACTGCAGCTGGGCGTAGACTACTCGCTCCAAGGCTTTAGATAAAAAGGGTAGCTGGGAGATGGGCCTGAAATTTGCGAGAATGGAGGGATTGAGATTTTTCTTTTTAAGTAGTGGCTTAACCACGGCATGTTTGAAGGCAGCTGGGACACATCCTGAGCTAAGAGAGGTGTTTACAAGCAATAAAACACTTGCTCCAACTGATTCAAAAACATCTCTAAGGAGGCGAGAGGGAATGCTGTCTAAGATACAGTTTGTCGGCCGC
The DNA here is from genome assembly GCF_902827115.2 of Pseudochaenichthys georgianus. Lineage (NCBI taxonomy): Eukaryota > Metazoa > Chordata > Actinopteri > Perciformes > Channichthyidae > Pseudochaenichthys > Pseudochaenichthys georgianus. Next base: position 7,188,217 of record NC_047521.1, on the reverse strand, counting down.
AGGTGCTTGACTACTTCCGAGAGAGAAGAGAGGGATACAGGCTCAAAATGGTCGAGGACAGCAGGGCACAGAAAGGGAGCAGGATCTGGGGTAACACTAACTATAGGCTAGCCTTAGAGCAGATACCTTTTCGATAACAAATTTAAGAAATGTATCGCAGAGAGTAGTTGATGGCACAATTGGAGAGGCATCACAAGGATTAATGATCGAATTGAGGATATATATAGACATTTTTATTAATTGGGATAAACTGAATTGAGGACATTAAAAAGAACTTGAGGTTTATGGCTGTTTTTGGAGATTAACAGAGAAATATACTCTGTTTTGGCTGCTTTGACTGCCGTCTGATAATCGGAAAGGCAAGCGCGAAGAATTTCTAAGGAGACATGAAGTTTATCCTTTTTCCATTTTCTCTCTGCACGCCTACAAGCGCGTCTAAAAGTGCGAGTACAATCGTTGAGCTACGGCTCTGAGAGAACTTTGGTGCGTCTAAGTGTAAAAGGAGCAACGGAATCCAGTATTAGTGTGCATGTCGAATCAAACAAAGAGATAAGCTCATCCGCACTAAAAGCACAGTTCACCTCTAATTTACAAATCGGATAAGTATTAAAAGCATCTGAAAACTGTGAGGCAGTCAAGGGGTTAATTGAACGCAGACAACGCGCAGGGGCACATGATTCGACTCCCGCAGAAGGGATCGAGGTTGTAAACAGAACCGGTAAATGGTCTGAGATACGCGTCGCTGCACATATTTCATCCACAGAGATAGACAATCCAAACGATAATACTAAATCTAAGGTGTGTCCTTTATCATGTGTTGGGCCAGCCACGGACTGAATGAGACCGAAAGAGTCGAGGAGGTTTAAAAAATCCCTAACCAGAGGTTCTGATGTTCTGAGATGTTCTGTCTTTCCTCCTGATGTTTTGGAATAGACCAGGGGTCTGCAACCTTTTTGACCAACAGAGCCATTTTGCTCCTTTTTCCAAAACATTTTTTTGTCTGGAGCCGCAAAACATATTTAATAGTTTTTTTATTGTTATATCAGACAAAAACTACAGTTTTTTTGCATTTATTAGGCTATTTATTACATGATATATAACTGTTAACCTCTAATAAGAAACAAAGAACTCTTCTAAGGAGAATTAAAAATAATACATAGGCCTACTTTATAATAAATTAAACACAGCACTTGGGGAGTCCTCTACACATTTGAAGGAAAAAAAATATTATTAAAATGGGCCCACTTTGAAATAAATAAAACATATAGCTGCACCCTAAAAAGAGTTAAAGGTAGAAAGAATGGAGAAACCAGCTCGAGTGCGCTAGAATTTGAAAGTACACAACCGGAAAAAATATGCCTCTTCCTTCGAGAGGGGTCTGCCTGCAGACCTCCACTCTCAGGACAGTTCCGGTGCAGACCTCCACTCTCAGGACATCTCCACTCTCAGGACAGGAAGTGCACGCTAAGAATTCCAAAATAAAATCACCACTATCAGTACAGTGCAACTTTCCAAACAAGAAATGCACGCAAATACAAAATAAAATCGGATCGTGACGGATCGTGACACTTATTATATACATACAGGGGCGGACTGGCCATTGGGAATACCGGTAGTTTCCCCGGTGGGCCGGTGCTGTGTGTGGGCCGGAGGGCCAAAAAAAAAAAAAAGTTTATAAAAAAAAAAAAAAAAATGTGTAAGTGTTCCGGCCCAACCCAGCCCAGTGGGGTGTGTTGGGTTGTAACGGAATACATGTAACGGCGTTACGTAATCAGAATATAAAAATCAAGTAAATGTATTCAGCTCGTGTTACATTTGAAAAACGAGTAATCTGATTACAGTTACTTTCGTATACCTGAAGTGAATACATTTTGGATTACTTATTGGAATTATTGGTGGAAAGATTTCCTCACAACATGTAATATTCATTACTAAAGGTACAGCCTTGTCTGGTGCCTTGCTCAAGGGCACCACGGCAGGGCACGAGGTGAACTGGGACCTCTCCAAGTAGAATTCCACACTCCAAATAGGTCTGGTCGGGGACTTGAACCGGCGACCCTACGGCTCACAGTCCAAGACCCTACTGACTCCCTAATTTTGCTCTCAAAATGGACCAGATTGATGCATTTAACTTCAACATTTAAAAAAAAATCTTCCCGGGGGAGCTTGCCCCCGGACCCCCCTAGAGGAGGTGAGGTCCACCACCTGCCCACACCCCCTGTCAAATTGTCTCACCCACATTGAGGATGCTTCGTACGTCGCCCATGTTTTATTCCATGTGTCAAGTCAGGCAAATTGGGTCAAAATGTTGCATCAAGTGGGCCTGTCTGTCAATTAATCCCCGGGCCACTTCCCCCCCCCCCCAGTCCGACCCCTGTATACATATGTATATATATATATATATATATATAGATATATACGGACACCTTGTATTGTTGTTACCAGTGTTGGGTATAACGCATTACAAAAATAACAGAGTTACAGTAATATATTACTTTTTGCTGTAACGAAGTAAGGTAACGCATTACTAATGAAATGTGGGTGATATATTACCCGTTACAATGCTCAGTAACGCAGTTACAACACATTTTAACCCGAAATGAAATGGTGAGACAAATTGTCCGGGTAGATTAGTAAATAGTGGTGCACGATAATTATCGGCCCGATAATTATCGGTCCGATATTAGGAATTATGACGTCATCCCGATAAACCCGATAGCCCCGATAATATACAATATATTTTTTGGGTAAAAAAAAAGAAAAAAATACTGCGGTGTGGGTGGATTGGGATGAGGGGCGCTTGTTTTTCACTCGGCTCCTCCCGTGTTGCCAGTACTGTGGTATTAGTGGTTTAGGAAGAGGGGAGTTTTTCACAAATCCAGCGCTCCCTAACTCATGCCTGGCTGTGACGTAAATGGTGTGCAGCCGTGAAGCCAGGACAGTAAACAAACATGTCGTTGGTAGTATGGGACTATTTCAAAGTTTCAGAGTTAGATAGTTCGCTTGCTATTTGTATTAACAAATGCAATGCAGAAGTTCCACGAGGAGGGAAACAGGCAACGAGCTATAATACTTCCAACCTGATTAGTCACCTGTAACATCACCATCGCTACGATGGTGTGTTAAAAGCGTAGCGTAAGACGCCTGTGCTGCTAAACTAGCGGCGAATACAAAGCCAGCTGCAAAGGCACCGGGGCTTTTACCTATCGACGAGGCTTTTGAAAAAGGCAAGAAGTTTGCCAGATTTGTTTGGGAAAATAAATATGGTCACTTTGAAGAGTCAAAACTGTTCTTGGCTTTGTTTTGTTCATAGTAGTAATGCTCATGTAATTTGCTCACTACTAGTCTTTTTTTTACCACCAGGTGTGCAAAAACTACAGGTACATTTAATATATATATATATTATATTATTTTTTTTTATAAACTTTGTTTATTGATTTTCGTACACAAATTAAACAGAGATGACAGAGCAGTTGTGATTGACAGTGTCACATTACAGTTGTGCAGATCACATAACATATGAAACATTACAACAAGACAGACAAAAACAAACAAACAAAACAAACAGTCGGCTTGGTCACACAACAAAGCACAACCTCATTCTCTTAATGATGATAATAGTACAAATACATTTAAAATGCTTCACATATACATATATATTCACATACATATACAATAATAATAAAAAAAAAAAATAAAAAGTTATATCCACATACATATTCGGGTTTTATTCCGGAATATCCGGGAAGGTCATCCTCCCTGCATAGGCAAAGAAAGGCCCCCAGACACTCCGGAACTTCCCGGCGGAGCCTCTCAATGTGTAACGGATTTTTTCAAGCTGCAAATTATTAAAAATGTCCCTTATCCACATAGTGTGGGAAGGTGGTGTTGGTGATTTCCATCTTGTTAGAATAAGACGTCTTGCTAGTAATGTTGCAAAGGCTATAAGGTCTGCTTTGAGCCTAGGCAAAGGCAGGTTTGGGATGCCAAATACTGCAGTAATGGCATTAGGCTCTATAAGCGTCCCAGTTACCTCTGACAAAGTACTGAAAATTGAAGTCCAGTAGTTGTGCAGAGACGTACATGACCAAAACATATGCACATGGCGTGCAGGTGTTTGGTGACATTTTTCACAAGAAGGATCTATATTGTCAAACACTTTGAACAGCCTGACTTTAGTCCAATGGGTGCGGTGAACAACTTTACACTGAATCAAACCATGTCTTGCGCAGACGGATGAAGTATGCACACGCTTAAGAATATTGCCCCAAAGGTCCTCTGAGATCTCCTGCCCCAAATCCTCCTCCCAAACAGCTTTCAGAGAGTTTAGAGAGGTTGAAGATAGGGTTTGGATTTGATTGTAAATACACGAGATAATTCCTTTCATCACAGGGGCCTGAGTGAGAAAAGCATCTAGAGGCGTGTCATTGGGCAGGTTAGGAAACTGAGCATATCTATTGCGAGCAAAACTCCGAATTTGCAGGTATCTAAAGAAATGATGTTTAGGAAGAGAGAACAATTCTGAGAGCTGTTGAAAAGATGCAAAAGTGTTCTCAATATATAAATCTTTAAATGTTTTAATACCAAGGTTTGACCATATCGAAAATGCACCATCTGATATGGAGGGGGGGAAAACATGATTTGCAGCTAGTGGAGCCGAGGTAGAAAAAGCTTGCAGACCAAAGTGACGTTTAAACTGATTCCAAATCCTTAAGGAGGTTTTAACAACTATATTTTTAGCATAGAGGGAAACCGGGCTGTTGATGGGGGAGTGTACAAGTGATGTCAGTGACACAGGCTTAGAGGAAAAAGACTCCATAGCCAGCCAAGCCGGGCGAGGATGAAGTGTATTGGACCTAAGCCAATACTGTAAGATTCTTAGGTTGGAAGCCCAATAGTAAAATCTAAAGTTTGGCAAGGCCATTCCTCCAAGAAGCTTTGGCCTTTGTAGAGAGTCTTTACGAAGTCTAGGTTTCTTTTTGTTCCAAATAAACTCCAAAATTGAGCTATCAATTTTCTGAAAAAACGCTTGAGGAAGAAAAATAGGTATACACTGAAACAGATAGGCAAATTTAGGGAGAGTATTCATTTTTACTGAGTTGATCCTCGCGGCCAAATTTAAAGGGAGCAGTGACCAGCGTTCAAAGTCTTGTTGCATACGTTCTAAACAGGGTGTAAAATTGGCCTTAAAGAGACTTTTAAATGTGCTAGTAACTTGTATTCCAAGATATGTAAAGCTTTGCAGAGATACTTTAAATGGGAAGTTATGTAAAGGACATTTACGTGCGGTTGAGTTTAGAGGAAATAATTCACTTTTACCAAGATTAAGTTTATATCCTGATATGAAACCAAATGAGTCCAGCGTGGCAAGTGTAGCAGGGATTGAAACAGACAAGTTCGAGAGGTACATAAGAAGGTCGTCCGCATAAAGAGAGACTCTCTGTTCTGCGCCATTTCTGGTTATCCCAGTAATAAGGGGGTTAGAGCGAAGCGCAATGGCGAGGGGCTCAATCGCGAGGGCGAAAAGCAAAGGACTCAAAGGGCAACCCTGTCTGGTGGACCTATGAAGAGGGAAATATTCCGATTGATTGTTATTAGTTCTAACAGAGGCCTGAGGCGAGGAGTAAAGCAGTTTAATCCAGGTCGTAAACTTTTTCCCAAAGCCAAATTTGTCTAAGGAGTAGAAGAGATAGCCCCACTCCACCCGGTCAAAAGCCTTCTCTGCGTCCAGGGATATTAATGCTTCTGGAGCACTAGAAGAAGATGGGTTATAAATTGTATTAAACAACCGTCTTAAATTAAAAAAAGAGTGTCTATTTTTAATGAAACCTGTTTGATCAGGGGAGATAACAGAGGGAAGTGTCGACTCAAGGCGTAAAGCTAAGAGTTTAGACAGTAGTTTGAAGTCTACATTCAGCAAGCTTATAGGACGAAACGAGGCACAGGACAAAGGGTCCTTATTCTTTTTCAAAATAAGGGAAATCGAGGCCTGAGTGAGAGTCTGGGGTAATTTAAGAGATTCAAATGAGTCATTAAACATGTCAATTAAAATAGGAGCCAATTTATGTAAAAATGCCTTATAGAATTCAGCAGTGTAGCCGTCTGGTCCTGGACACTTGCCGCATTGCATGGACTTGGCTGCAGTAGCCAGTTCCTCAATAGTAATATTTCTTTCCAAATCGTCAACACAGTCAGGGTGAACGGTGGGTATATGGAGTGAGTTAAAGAAACTATCCAAGTGTGAAGAGTCGGATGTGTTTTCAGAAGTATACAACGATACGTAAAAATCTTTAAACTCATCATTGATTTTCTTAGGATCAATCGTCGAGCCTGAAGAGGTCCTAATCTGGGGAATTTGGTGAGACGACAATGTCTGTCGCAATTGATAGGCTAGCAATCTACTAGCCTTATCCCCATGTTCATAATAAGTATGTCTAGATTTCAGTAACATTTCTGTTGTGTGATCCGTAGCTAAGACCTCAAACTCAGTTTGTAAAGAGAGGCGCTCCTTGTATAAATCTGGAGAAGGAGAAGCAGAATAAATTGCGTCCAGCTGTGCAATACGTTTCGTTAAATTCTTAAGTCTTTCCTCTCATAGCCGCTGTAAGAAATTATTTCACCTCTGATGTATGCCTTTAAGGTCTCCCACAACAGTGACGCGGACACATCAGGAGTTTTGTTTATACTAAGAAAGAGATCTATTTGTCCGGAAACAAATTCCACAAAGTCTTCATTTGAAAGCAAACGATTATTGAAACGCCATGGAGCACGGTTTTTATCAGACCCTGTGAAATGTATCCTCATAGTGACTGGGGCATGGTCAGATATGACTATCGCATTATGGGAAATTGATTTAACAGAAGGAAGAATTCTATTGTCTACGAGGAAATAATCTATACGAGTAAAAGTGTGGTGGACATTTGAGAAAAATGAATATTCCTTTCCAGAGGGATTAAAAAAACGCCAGGGGTCAGAAATGGCAAATTGTTTTTTAAAGGATTGAATTGCCTTGGCAGACCTAGACGGCTTACAATTTCGGGTCGATGATCGGTCCAGTTGAGGATCCAGCCAGCAGTTGAAATCCCCTCCCAAAATAAGGAAATGTGAGGATATATCTGGTAGAATGGAAAATAAATGTGTAAAAAACACATCATCATCCCAGTTTGGTCCATATACATTGACAAGAAGCACTGGAGTAGAATTAATTTTACCACTAACAATTAAGTACCTCCCGTTTTGGTCTGCCATCACATTTGAACACACAAAAGGAATTGACTTGTGCAATAAAATAGCTACTCCCCTAGATTTCCCCGTGAAAGAAGAGTGGTAGGTATGGCCAATCCAACTGGCCTTTAATCTGCTCTGATCAGAGACCCTAAAATGAGTTTCTTGTAGAAAAAATATCTGTGCACCCAGGTGCTTGAGATGGTGCAAAACTTTGCTGCGCTTAACAGGATTGTTAAGGCCCCTACAGTTCCAGGTACAAAATTGAAGCCCCTCTCCATCTTGTTGTATTAATGTAGGTGAAACCATAGAAGCATCTTAAGAGGCAAAGAGTGAAGCATAATATAACATATTTAGCAGAATGAGGTATAACGAATAACAGCATTTCAACATGTACAATGTTGATAGACCAAGCCGACACGAAAAACACAAAAAAGAAACAACCAAAAAAAAACAAACACACAATATAGAACAACCCGTTGTGGTAAAAGAACCACGTTACTCCCTCCCACCTTGGCAGAAGTGCCTCCCCATGCGAGACACGCCGATCAAACCTTATAGGAATTGCTAAACGCTCCGTCGTAGCTACCATCCTAGGCTACTACTAACACAGCCTAAGCTACCCAAAGAGAAAGGTGACTGGGTAAAACAAGAGTAAACACGCACAAAATAAAACAGAACATTAGTACGTTCGTCACACGTTTAGACATGTTGTCAGTGACTAATTATCATGGAAAGCTACAATGACTTACTGGGAGATGCAGTTGTCATGAACAAAAAAAAGAAGAAGTGTGACAAGGAGCCGGCTCTGCTCCGTCACACAGCATTTGGAGTGACTGCTTTCTTGAGTTTTGTATTGACAAAGTCATTTGCAGCTGTAGGATCTTCAAACCGATGTGTGTCTCCGCTCGGCAGCGTGATTCGGAGCACCGCTGGGTAGAGAAGTCCAAACTTAATGCCCGGACATGAGTGCAGCTGACGCTTGACAGTTCCAAAAGCAGCTCGTTTTTTAGCGACGGTGGAGGTGTAGTCAGCAAAGATAGAAATCCTCTTACCCTGACAGAGGAGGGGAGACAGTTCCCCGGCCCGACGTAGGATCTCATTGCGAATGTGAAAGTAATGAACTCTTACGACGAATGGTCGGGGTGCATCTCCCTCTCTGGGCATGTCCCGCAGTGTACGATGAGCTCGATCTAGCAGGGGCTTTTCATCCAGGCGAAGTATTTCCTGAAGTAGTTTGGCGATAAACTCAGTAGGACGAGGTCCCTCCAATCCCTCCGATATGCCCACCAGCCGAATATTATTCATTCTGGATCTCCCCTCCAGGTCCTCGCACCGATCATCAGCATGTTTAGCCTGAGCCGTTAGCCTGCTAACTGTAGCTTCCAGCTCCGTTATCCGGCCGCTATGGTCAGTAGCAGCTCGTTCAAGCTCAAGCACAGTTTGCCCGTGTTGCTCGACTTTAGCTTGTAATGGTCCTATTGACTCTTTTAGTTATTTTCGGACAGAGGTAATCTCGGAGCGTAGGCTGGAAGATAAAGAGTCAATTTTGCCAAAAATGTCGGCTTTCAGGGAGTCCATCATACTTTGTAAAAGTTCGGCGTCGAGTGCGTTAGCTTCAGCCACCCCTCGAGTAGCGTTAGCCGGGTCAGGCAAAGGCGAGGTTTTGCTGCGGCCTCCTTTCTGTGCTTCGGATTTTTGGCGAGCAGAAGACATTTCGCTTGTTTTGGTTAACAAAAGTCACGTACGACGAATCCTTAGTTTATGTTCTATTTAATTTCAACAATAAAATACCAAAATTGTGCAGGATTTATGAAATTAAGTCACATTCTCAGGAGCAGCGGAGAAACACGTCTTACATCCTCAGTGCCCGTGACTCCTCATATATATTATATTATTATCGGTTATCGGTCTTGAGAAGCAGGAAGTTATCGGTTTCAAAAAACCAATATCGTGCATCCCTATTAGTAAACCTGGTGTGTTTACCCTTCAGGCTTCGCATCGGGATCTTCGGGGCAGTTGAATGTTATGCACCCTGGCCTCTATTCAAAAAAGAGAACGGAGCGAAAAATACAAACAACAAATTGTGTCAGGTGCGCGTGACCTGCTCCGCTGCGCGTGCATCATTTCCAAAGTGCTTCCACAGCAGTGACACACATCTGTGGATAATCATTTATACGAAAATGGTTAAAGCAACCATCACTAAACGCCAGCAACACTGCATCTACTGCAGACAGTAGCAACAGGTCAGATGGGGACATCACGTTACCCTCCGTTGTGGACACTAGCTTACTAGCTGACTCGCCCTCGCCCCCGGAGCAGCAGTCTTCGTCACCCGAAACTACGCCGCCCCTCTGCGTCCCGCAGGTGCCAGGATACCACGGCAAAACAGAGCCTGCCCAGGTATATCTAAACAAGTACCCGCCTGTACAGTGGGGTTAGGCGGTCATTTTGCAGCTCGTGGTATACAAATAGACAAGGGCTAGAATATTCATGTGAAAATAGTGCCATATTCTGCCATGCCTGTAGAAATGTTGGGTCAAACATAATGCATACAATAGCACAGATGCCTTCAACACGAATGCCTACACAAATATATCACATCCCAAGCTGATCAACAAGCTAATGTTGCAGCTGAAATGATCTCCAGGTCACAAACTCAACATCACATGATGATGTGATACCAGTTTTCAAGCACAGTAAATATTCTCTTCCCAGAGTATATGATGGGACCAAAGTGATGATTTAGTACATGGTTTTAATAATACTTTTTGCTTTTCAATGTTTGCCATTTCAAACCATGAGCTGGTTCAAATAATATTTGCCTTGATTTACAATATGTTCTGTAGGAGCAAACACAGTAGTGGTGGCTTAAAGCCCAGCTCTGCTCCGCGCCGTCCGTTATATGAGCCTGGTCAGATTAATAAGAAAAGGAGTTCAAAACACCGGCATAAAAGTTATAACAATAATCTAATTTTAATGGTAAAAAGACACAATACGAAAATACAGAGTGCCCTGTAACAGAGCACTCCGGGCTCCCCGCTCCACTGCCGTGCGATACAGATATCGGGACCAGCCAGTCAGCAACAGGGGGCATCGTGCATGAATAAACAACAATATATATGGACATATTTGGGGCGGAGAGTCACTGCTTATCTTCCACCGGACTGTACTCCTTTAATTTCCCAGGGAAGGTTTCACACAAACTATTCTTTCTCAAACAATCAAACATTGTACACAGATATATTGGTATCAAACATTGTACACAGATATGTTGGTGCTTGAGATTATATTGGCCCCAAAAAGAACCTTGAAAAGGACATGTGTGTGGTCAATCAATCAATCAATCAATCAATCAATCAATCAATCAATCAATCAATCAATCAATCAATCAATCAATCAATCAATCAATCAATGTTTATTTATATAGCCCAATATCACAAATGTTACATTTGTCTCAGTGGTCTTCACAGTGTGTACAGAATATCAGTATGAAAATACGATACCCTCTGTCCTTAGACCCTCACATCGTACAAGGAAAAACTTCCGAAGAAAACCCAGTTTAAAGGGAAAAATGGGAGAAACCTCAGGGAGAGCAACAGAGGAGGGATCCCTCTCCCAGGACGGACAGACGTGCAATAGATGCCGTGTGTAAATTGAAAAGATAATACATTTGCAACATAGGTAGTCCAAATGTTTGGAAATGCATGTGTGTATAATAGGAAGATGAATCCACGAGAATATCCATCCAGGACCGATGATCCAGGACCACAGCCACGACTCAAGATCCAGCGCTCGCGATCCAGGACACAGGACCGCAGGATCATCCATGACTCCGGATCCCGGCGTATATAGACCCCAAAAAGAAAGAAATGTGGGGAAGCTGGGTTAATCGGAACATGAGAGTACACAGGTATAGACAGAGAGAAGGAAGAAGTAAGATGTCCCCCGACAAACTAAGCCTATATCAGCGAAACTAGGGGCTGAATCTAATCAGCCCTAACTATAAGCTTTATCAAAAAGGAAGGTCTTAAGCGCACTCTTAAAAACGGATAGGGTGTCTGCCGCCCGAACACAAACTGGAAGCTGATTCCACAAATGTGGAGCTTGATAAGAAAAGGCTCTGGCTCCCATTGTACTTTTAGAGATTCTAGGAACAACCAACAACCCTGCATTCTTGGAACGCAATGCCCTAGTAGGACAGTAGGGTATAATGAGTTCTTTAAGGTAAGATGGCGCCTGCCCATTAAGGGCATTGTAGGCGAGAAGAAGAATTTTAAATTCTATCCTGTGTTCTATAGGGAGCCAGTGTAAGGCAGCCAGAACCGGAGTAATGTGGTCCCTTTTCCTAACTCTGGTTAGTACACGAGCCGCAGCATTTTGAATCAGCTGAAGCGACTTGATTGACTTCTTGGTACTCCCTGATAATAAAGAGTTACAATAATCCAGCCTAGAAGTAACAAATGCATGGACTAGTTTCTCTGCATCGTTTTGAGGCAAGATATGCCTGATCTTTGCAATGTTACGTAGATGGAAGTAGGCGGTCCTTGAAATTGATTTTATGTGGGCGTTAAAGGATAAATCCTGATCAAATATAACACCAAGATTCCTTACAGTCTCACTGGAGGCCAAATTAATGCCATCCATAGTTAGTATGTCTTTAGATAATTTGTTTCGTAGATTCTTCGGGCCAAGTACAATAACTTCAGTTTTGGTCGTGTTTAACATCAAAAAGTTTAAGGTCATCCACGTTTTTAAGTCCTTAAGGCAGTCTTGAATTTTATTTAGATGATTAATTTCATCAGGCTTGATTGATAAATATAGTTGAGTATCATCCGCATAACAATGAAAGTTTACAGAATGATTCCTTATAATATTGCCTAACGGAAGCATATATAATGTGAACAAAATAGGTCCGAGCACTGAGCCCTGTGGCACTCCATAGCTAACTTTGGTTTGCGTGGAAGATTCATCGTTAACACGTACAAACTGAGAGCGTTCAGATAGATAGGACCTAAACCAGCCTAAAGCAGTTCCCTGTATGCCAACTAAGTGCTCTAGTCTTTGCAATAGGATATCATGGTCGATAGTATCAAATGCAGCACTGAGATCGAGCAAAACAAGAATAGAGACAAGTCCCTTGTCTGAGGCTATTAGAATATCATTTGTGACTTTAACCAGAGCTGTCTCTGTGCTATGATGTGTTCTAAAGCCAGACTGAAAATCTTCAAATAAATCATTGTTTTTTAAGTAATCACACAACTGTTTTGCGACCGCTTTCTCAATAATTTTTGAGAGGAACGGAAGATTAGAAATAGGTCTATAGTTGGCTAAAACCTCTGGATCGAGGTTGTGCTTTTTAAGAAGCGGTTTTATCACTGCTACTTTGAATGATTGTGGAACATAGCCTGATAATAAAGACGAGAGTGTGATTATAGCAGTGGGTTGGTTTATTTACACTCTGACAGAAACCAACAGAATCTAATATAGAGTTAAATGCAACAGTAAGGCTATTTTTATCATCGTCAACATGAATATTAAAGTCACCTACGATAATTACTTTGTCTGTTTTAAGAACCAAAGTTGATAAAAACTCAGAGAATTCTGATAAGAATTCTGATTAAGGACCTGGTGCACGATACACTGTAACAAATAAGATTGGCTGCAAAGTTTTCCAGGTCGGATGCGTAAGACTAAAAACGAGGCTTTCAAAGGAGGTATAATTTAATTTTGGTTTAGTATTGATAAGTAAACTTGAGTCAAAGATTGCTGCAACTCCACCTCCTCGGCCCGTGCCTCGAGCAATATGAGTGTTGATATGGCTGGGTGGAGTGGCCTCATTTATGCTGACATATTCTTCATGTCTCAACCAAGTTTCAGTGAGACAGCATATATCAATATTATAATCTGATATTAAATCATTTACCAATATTGCTTTAGATGCTAGAGATCTTATGTTTAAGAGACCACATTTAATCTTCCTGTTTTGTTGCACTGTAGTAGTTGTTACATTTACTTTTATTAGGTTATTATGTATGATACCTCTATTAGGTTTTACCTTAAATTGTCCTTGGGCAGACACACACACCGCTAATATTGGGTATTTTATTGGGTTCGGGATTCCTATGGATGACTGCCTAGGAGAGAGCGCAGAGAAGCGTGTAAGACTGCGACTCTGCCTTCTGGTCTCAACTCCAGTTTGTCATGGATTAAGTCCACAAAGCCCTGAAATGTTTGCCGAAATGAGATCTGCACCTTTCAAAGTAGGATGAATGCCGTCTCTCTTAATCAGACCAGGTTTTCCCCAGAAGGCTGTCCAATTATTTACGAAGCCCACATTGTTTGCTGGGCACCACCGAGACAACCAGCGCTGAAATGATGACATGCGGCTATACATGTCATCATTGATCAGATTGGGGAGGGGACCAGAGAAGATTACGGTGTCCGACATTGTTTTAGCATAACTACACACCGACTCCACATTAAGTTTGGTGCATTCTGATTGGCGTAAACGAACATCATTACCACCGACGTGAATAACAATCCTACCGTATTTATGTTTATTTTTAGCCAGCAGTTTAAGATGCGCCTCAACGTCGCCCGCTCTGGCCCCCGGAATGCATGTGACTGTGGAGGCTTAAATTCACGTGTCTCATAATAGAGCTACCAATAACCAGAGTTGGCTTCTCAGCGGGTGTCTCGCTGAGTGGGGAATATCTGTTAGATACGTGAACGGGTTGGTGGGGACCTGCGGGTTTCGTGTTATGCCCCTTCAGAACAGTCATCCAGTCTCCCTGCTGCTCGGGAGTTGCCGGGGTACGGCTAAGAGGAGCTACCTGTTGCCGGTCCGCACATGCTAACACGGGCTTTACTTTAGTTGAGTTACTTTCTAAGATGCGGAGCCGGGCTTCTATGGCTATGATTCCCGCCTCCAACCTAACAACTATACTACATTTAACACATGTATCCTTACCAGTAAAGGAGGCCGGGAAGTAACCAAACATGAGACAGGAAGAGCAGGAAATAGCACCAGAGGGTGGGGAAAGAGCCATGGCTAGCTATCAAGCTAAAGTAGCTACCGTTAGCAAACCCGAAAAGAGTGTAGGCAACTGTGGAGTTACAGTTACAGTCGCTAAGAGAAGGAGAGTTGTGAGTGCTTAAACTGTAGTAACGTGTGATTACAACGTCAGGCAGTTGCCGTGATCAAGAGTTTTAAAACGATCGATTAAGTTAAGTTAATAAGCTATCAGCAACAGAACAGGCACACGGGATACCCGGAGATGACAACAACAACCGGAAGTTACAACATGCTCAACGCAATAGGTTCCTCCACTTCCTGATCTGAGTCAGCTGTTTTGAAATGATGTGGTAAGAGGAAGTGTATGTGTGCGTGCGTGCGTGTGTGCGTGTGTGTGTGTGTGTGTGTGTGTGTGTGTGTGTGTGTGTGTGTGTGTGTGTGTGTGTGTGTGTGTGTGTGTGTGTGTGTGTTGGTATCTGGGTCAGGGAGTGTATGTGTGTGTGGCAGGGTGTCTGGGTCATGGAGTGTAAGAAAGCAGGTTTATATATATAGGATTACTTTAAAACAGTCCCAAATAATACATGTTAACTTCAATTACAGTTCAAGATAATACCTGTTTACTTTAATACAGTTTAGAACAATATCTGTTTGCTTTAGTTCTCATTTCTTTTATCAGTACAGTTTTGAAGCTTTTGTGCTTTTTTTTGCCATAGTTCACTTTGTTCTATATGAAATATTTCAGGATTGCACTTTTATCTCACTTCAAATGTTCTCACTTGCTTGGTTTTAAAACATAACAAATGCCATAATCTGTTCATTGGGGACCATCACTGCTATTTTTCATTGCTGTTGCCGGCCACTATTGCTCATGTAAACCTACTACTGCTGCACCCCCCTGTAATCTCAGAGGCACCCTGAGTCATTTTGTCCTGAAACCGGGCCTTATACGGCCATATACTAAACACACTACAGAGCCCATTCCGTGTCCTGTTATTATTCACTTCCTCTCTGCCTTCTTCTGGTGATTTATCTGACATCCAGCGCTCTGTCTTTTAACCTCTTTTCCTTTCTCTATCTTGATCCTCCTTAGCAACTTTCATTATAGTCCTTGACAGTGGTCTGTATGACTGTATTAACAACGTGTCACATGTTAAGGATTTACAATCAAAATCGAGTATTCAACTAAGCCGTGTAATACAAGTTGTTAGTAGCCTTAAGGGCCTACACAGTTGTTATGCTATACCACATTGCCCTTCACTGGATGTATAATGAGCTGCACTAAACTACATTTTAGCATTTAAAACACCTAGCCATTCTTTTGCGGTTATTTTGGTGAAAGTAACTAAAAAGTAACTAAAAAGTAGTGTAACTCATTACATTTCAGAGACAGTAATATTGTAATGTAACGTATTACTTTCAAAAGAGAGTAATAAGTAATATGTAATATATTACATGTTGGAAGTAACTTGCCCAACACTGGTTGTTACTATCAGTACAGCCGCAGCGCCGCTCTCCGAACAGGAAATGCACGCAAATACAAAATAAAATCGTACTGACACTTAGGTAGAAACCGGGTGAAATAGCCAAAAAATAAATAAATAATAAAACCGGGGAAAAGTGAAAATAAGTGTCCGAAAATAGGCACTCGTGAGGCGGGCAGAGTCCCCTGTCAACTTCCGTTACATTCCTCCATGGTGTAATTTGAGCGGGGGGGGGGGGGGGTCAAAAGGGCTTGACCAAGGCCGACCCAAAGTGCACGGTGGGCGGACTCATCACCTCCGTGATGAGTCTCCATTGTGATTTGAAAACTTCCATCAAACGAGTCCTTCGGTGGGCGGGAAAAAAACCGCGTCAGAATCGTCACTTTCTGTACTGACAGTGGAGGTCATACAGGCAGTGCTCTCATTCATAACATTATGGTTTACTATTTAAATAACTATAGCTTGCTCAATTTTCAAACGGTTTGGTTTTTTATAAACATCAAATATGTAGTTATGATACTGCATACTTATAATCATGGACTTTCATACATATGCAAATAACATTAATCAGATAAAGCAATAGCTATAGGCCTACACACAAGGTATTTATATTAAATATTTTCCGGTGTATATATTTCCATTTATTTTATTATATTGTTAATATTTAAAATAAATTATAAATAAATTATAAAATTAAAATACATTTATATTTTATATATAAAAATTGGTCTCATGTTACCACTCTGTAAGCCAAGAGTTGTTAATTTAGCAATGCCTTAGCTTGAAGAACAGGGACACAACTAATGACAATAGCATATGTTGGTATATTATTTAGATATTCACACCTTTATCAGAAGAACCAAACCAACATAAAATGTGCTCACAGACAGGCCAGTTCTGTCTAATTTATCACAATTATTTTTGACATGAGATCTTCATATCATCCTAGTTTTGTATTTAGTTTCTAGATTTGTAAACAAATCCAGAACCTTTGAAATATGTTATTGAAAAAAGACCAAGAATAATATAAACTGTACCATGTGTCCTTTCGTGTCCTTCTGTAGTCCATTTGTGGTTTGTCTTGTCTCACCCCGGCTGATATATCACAAAATCCACTGTTCCCTATATTGCCTATGCCCCTGTAAGGTGTCCTTGGGTGTTATGAAAGGCGGCCCCCCAACATAAATGTATTATTATTATTAAGAACAACAACTTGGTGTGGTGTGGAGGGGATGTAGGAAGCAGGAGAGATGGGGCTTCAAGGTTCAAGGTTATTTGTTTTAAATGTGTCTTGGAGATAAGGACCAGCTGCACACAATAAAATACAGTATAACACAAAACCAATAAGACACACGCACGGTGACACATGGCACACCAACAATCAATCATCGTCCAGTCTCAGCTTTGGTATTCTTTCACAACCATGTTATGGGTTTATTAGACTGAGCAAACATAAACATATGTGGTGATCCCACGGGTTCTTGTTCGCAGACAGCGGCGATTGGAGCATCCGTAGGCTGCACAAAAGTCCGGCATAGTCAGGTACTTCTGTAAACACAAAGCCAGCAAATTCCTGTATCATAATGCAAGATGTTTTTAACAAGCCAAACCACTTGGAAGAAATCATGTGTAACTTAAGTTATGTTGAAAAGAAAGAGCAGTTCTGCCTCTCCCACTGGTGTAAAGTTGCTGGGTGAAATTTGTAATACTAGGTCTCACTCACAGCCTCTTGTTATTAGCCAGCTAATAAATACAACCCCATACACAAAGAAAAAAGCTGCAATTTCAACATGTCCAAGCATCCTGTATCATAGCCATGCTAATAATGTTTATAATAAACAAAACCGTTTGTAAATCAGTCAAGATTTCAGCGAGTTAAGAGTATTTGTGTGCAGATCACTCACCTTACAACAGCTACCATAACGCGAATCAGAGTAACTGTTGACTGTAGCAAGATGGCGGCCGGTCAGCTACGCTGGAAAATCTCCCATGAGCCATCTAGTGTTTATATATATCTATGGTGGAGGTGTCCTGAGAGTGGAGGTCTGCACCAGAACTGTCCTGAGAGTGGAGGTCTGCAGGCAGGCTCCCATGCTTCCTTCAGACTTTCTTACAGAGTCCCTCCTCCAACACACACGCACGCGCACATAACCAATGAGGGCACGAGATAAATGTATGCACAGATGGAAGGCTGACAGGCAGGTAGGCCATCCAGTTATTTTAGCCGGGCCGGCTCAGATGATTGGTCGTGCTTTTTACAGTGCTACGGCTTCCAGAGATTAATTTTTGTATGTATTTATTGTCAAAGCATTTAATATATTCATTGCTATCGGGACGTTAAGAGCATTCCATGGAATATAACAAAAAGTGTGGCGCAGTGGATAGAGCCTTGGTGTTCGGATCAGGGGGTCACAGGTTCAAACCCCACTGCAGTCAGCTTGTCGTTGTGTCCCTGGGCAAGACACTTTACCCCAAATTGCTCCTGTGGGGATTGCCCACAGTATTGAGTATGTAAGTCGCTTTGGATAAAAGCGTCTAACAAGTAACATGTAATGTAATAATGACACATTTATTTATTTCAAGAGACTTTTATTTCATAATGACACATTTATTTATTTCAAGAGACTCGTATTTCATAATGACATATTTATTTATTGTATTTCATGATGAGATATTTCCCTTCCTTATATGCAAATGAACGGGGCGTGGTTAGCTCACAGATCCAGACCTTTATATATACAGTCTATGATCCAGACCAAAGCAACAGCACAACAACACTGACTCAATAGCTTTTGTTTCACACTCCAGTACTCTTAAGTGGTTTGCAAACAGCCAATAAACCAAACCGGTTCAAGAACCATTCTTGTGCTTTTCTGGTGCTTAACTGGTTCTTCTCTGGTCTTATCTGGTCCGCCCAATGCTGCTCTTCTGAGAGCAACCGCTCTGACAGCTCTCTCTAGTCTCTACTGGGAAACAGCTAAAAGTCCTTCTGGAGGGAAGCAACGCTACACAATTACACCCAGTCTGAGAGTAAAAGATTTCTCGAAGGTTCGTTTTCCTTTCTTACAACGTTAAGTTAATGTTAACGTAACCTTAAGTTTGCTAGGAGGCTATTGTTACGAGCTAGCTGTCTTAGCTAACAACAGTTAGCAGCTAACATTTTCTGCAGTTTGTGTTGCCCCTGAAAAACGTGATGTAGTTATTTAAGGGTATGTTAAATTAACGTTATTTTACAAGTTGAGAGTTAAGTTGTGTTTAAAATCGTCAATGTAATGCACGTTAGAGGTTTTTAGTTGGACATGAAGTTAGCCAGGTTAGCATGTTAAGCTGTACTTTCTGTGGCAGCTAGCTTAATACAAAGACTGGTTTTGTGCTTCATTGCAAACTTTTCTTTGTTAATCTACCTGAAACTGTAGGGACAGTTTGTTTCTACTCAACTATACAGACCATTGTTGAGGAGATGCAAAACATACTGTACATGAGTTGGGTCCAACATATACCTTGCATAATGTTACTTTGCTGCTAAAAATGAAACAGATGAGGACATCACCAAAGTGTGTGAGTCTGTCAGGGGATTTGATCTGTTCTCTGCATGTCCTAAACACTGCTCTGGTATTACCTATCTTGTAAAATGTAAGTCTCTCGCTCTTGTCATCGTTCAGGCTTTAGATTTGAACTCCTATGACTGGTTGCGGACTTGAAGGGAATGCCTTCCTGGCCTTCCTGGCATCCAGGAAAAAGGTGAGATTATAATACATTTGAATGCCAAAAGCAAGTTATTGTTTTTAACTTTTTAAATATGATTGTTTTGGGGCATTTCAGTGTTATTGGACAGAGGCAGTAGTTATCTACTGGAAACAGTGGAGAGGGAGGAGATGATATGCAACAAAAGGCCCAGCCGGATGGTTGCTGCTTCGTGTGGAACGTGTTCTATCAGGTAAAGCACTTTGGTACCCAGTTATTTATGGTATTGAGTTTGAATTTAGCCTTTGGAATGTAATTTCCAACAGTGCATTGTAAAGACTGAAAGATGTAAAGCTTGACATGATTTCGTCTTTTACTTAAGAAGATGTTTGTCCTCCTGTGTTGTCTTATTTCCTTATCTTTCTTTCAGGTGTAACATCTACCAATGGTTGTACATGACAGAGACCTCCTCCACCTCTTTGCTGTCTTACTAGTCAATCCTTCTGATCAGGTCCTTTCCTAAATAGTGGTACGTTTTACAGTTCAGTGTACGTTAATTTAGCAACTTAATGTTTTACCGCTGTTGAATAAATCCTATATTGCTAGTCATTTTATTAAAACTACGATGTAAACTTTTTGATTTCAATTACAATAATCTTTTTGTTATAATTGTAAAACATATCTTAACATCCATCAGCAATCAATACAACAAATCATTCAACACTAAATAGAAGAAATCTGGACACATTTATTTTTATACAGCAGCATGTTTTGGGACTGCTCATTGATGTCATAAGAGCCATTGCGTCTACCTTTTGTAGTTGGCCTCTTAGAATGTTTATCATTTATTTGTATCTCAACATTCCTATAATCATTAGTTTTTTTATTGTTGATATTGTTTTGTTCTTTATTTTTGTTGTGGGAATCACTTTGCAATTATTGTGTAAGTGCTATATATAGTATAGTTATACTAATATTATTGTTGTTACCATCATTACTATTATTAATAATGTCGTCTTTGTTTTCTTTATTCATCGCTGCAGAAAGGATCATCAAACACCTGATCAAGAGCTTGTGAACCTCACTGCTGCGACACCTGTGTGATATTACACTCTGACTGGAACCCTCAAAATGACCTGCAGGTACGATATATATATATCTGCTCTGTCTGTCCTAAAGATAGTTCAATAGGGCTACAACAACAACAACAACAGTCTTTCCGTTTATTCCCTCGGTTCTTTAAGTATATATTATTTTCCGTTTTAATGCTTAAAAACGTTGAACAGCAGCTGCACATGATGCTCTTTTGACCCCTCTTTTAATTTTTTATTTCAGGCTCAAGCTCGGTGTCATCGTTTTGACCAGTCTAAGGCGGTGAAGGTGTACCGTCTGATCACTAGAAACTATGAGAGGGAAATGCTGGATAAAGCTAGTCTGAAGCTCGGGCTGGACCGTGCCGTCCTGCAGAGCATGAGTGGGAACAAAGAAGGCAATAACAACGGGGTGAGAAAAAGAAAATCTGTCATATTTCTAGATGCCAAGTCATTGTTGGGTCAGTCGCTGTTGCAGTACGCTTAGTTTATTTTCAAAAAGAGTTTTCTAAATCCACTTGTGTAAATGTCTCTCTGCGTCGCCTTTAGCCGATCCAGCAGTTCTCCAAGAAGGAGATCGAGGACCTGCTGAGGAAAGGAGCCTACAACGCCATCATGGACGAGAACGACGAAGGCAATCGCTTCTGCTAGGAGGACATCGACCAGATCCTGCAGCGAAGAGCCACCATCATCACCATCACCAGGTATGTTCTTAGCAGCATTAGCCACTTGCGCTTTGTGAGATACCAAGTACTTGGTTATTTGAAATGTAATATTGATGATGTAATAATTAAAACTAGGGATGGGTACCGAGCCCCAGTATTAACGGGGCCCTGGGGCTGAATTATTAAAGACCGTGGTACCGTTAACGTCCAACGTTATCGATCTTTTTATCGTTACTGGAGACATTTAAAAAATAGATGTCATATGTATTATATCTACATAAACATTATATTGCAGTCTTACTGTCGCCAACTCCATTTATAATATGCAATAAGACTACAAAGTGCGTCTATGATTTATTTTCGATCTTTCCAATCCAGACGAGAGATCTCTCTCCCCTGTCGGTGTGCGAGGGGGTGGGGCAGTTTACACACAGAACCTGCTACATGCATGCAACATACACACACGCACGCGTGCGCACACAAACACATGGCGTAGAGAACTAAGTGCCCCGAGGGTAGTTATGTTACCCATCTTGAGCATGGATGTATAATAAGAACTGGATACAGCGTCGGAGAAACGTCACAGATTACCCATCATGCCTGGCTTTCAGAGCAGAAGAACCCGTTTGTGCGCTCACAGAACATGCGCCCCTTAAGCCCCGCCCCCCGAGCACACACTCTCGGCTCACTAGAAAGAATGGAGAGAGAAAATAAATCTAGATTCGGCTTTTAGTGCATTTTACAACTTTAAGGACGTAATGATTCTAGGGCTATACAATAGTTCATACTGGGTAGTTTATTTAGTTTCAAAAAAATTATCCACCGATTTACAGACATCTCTTTCCCAATGTTAGTCAATGGGAAAAAGTATTTCTGGGCCGGTCAACGTCACAGACTGATAAGGAAATTGTAGTACCGCCGTTTGGACACAACGAATATTTTCCTCAGAGTCCGGCACACTTCCTGGGGGCTTGGTCTTGAGGTGGAAAATGCTTGTTGCCAAAAGTGCAATAAGAATTTAGCATGTAAGGGCGGTAACACGAGCTATTTGTCTAAACATTTAGCAAAAGTGCACCACATTCAGACGGAGGAATGCACCGGGTTCAACTGTCTTTCTAGTAGCTCTGTAGCCCCCCCATCAACGAGTAACGTTTCCACGTCAGGTATATATTATGTATGCTAGCAGCAACACACAGAGTTAACTCAATGATACAAACATGGGTTAATGATTAGAGGTAACTGAGTTATTTATTTTGTTAAAGTTACAGCTATTCTGTTTGCATTTCGATCATCACATAATTGAATACGATTTGTTAAAACATTGTTGTTTCTTATTTTCAGTTTGCTTCAAGCAGTGGCTGTACGAGAAAGACGTGGAGGACCAAGAAATGCTGGCCAGATTGGCAAAGACCGGAAGATACATAACAGAGAAGATAATGGATATTAACAAGAAAAAGAAAAAAAAATTATAATTTCTTTGTTGCTGTTTACATTTTTAATTATATTTGTTATTTTTAAATCAAATGCATCTATTTTAGATGATATATTTACTTAGATGTAGATTTTTTTTGTAATATTATTGTATTAAGTATAATTTATTAAATAAAAATACTGTTATGAACACTATACAATGTCTTTATTTTGATAGTTACCAGAATACATTGTATATTTAATACTAACATAAGCTGGTGATAGATAAATGCTGGTCTGCTGGTATACCAGCAGACAAATATTTATAAAGAAAGAAACAGAAGGGAGGAAATGATGATAGCTAGACTCAGAATAAATCACACAGCATTGAATGGTACGCTGCATGTCATGGGGAAAAGTAACAGTGACAAGTGTAGGAACTGTGGAGTTAAAGAAAATGTGGAACATCTATAAAGCTGAAAGAGAAAAACTAAAGGATAACGTTTTAGAGGCAGAGAGGGAATGGAGTGTGGTTGGTATTTTGAGAACAAAAGGAGAGGGAGAAAGAGCTACCAGAAAGGCACTGTTTATTAGATCATAGATACGTCCATGAGTTAAGAGATGGAACGATATGATGATTCACACATGTACAGTAGGTCGCGGTATGCACCTTAAAGTTGTTTGCAATCCGCCAAAAAACCGAGAGAAGAAGAAGTCAACTGGTTTGCCAACGGACAATTTACACCGAAGAAGAAGAAGCAAACATTTCTGGCGGGTGAAATTTAGAGTATCAGATTACATGCGATGTCTGACTCTGAGAATTTAGTAGTTTGCCTTATAGTCCTTCTCCTCCATTTTCTTCCTCTTCTCGAGTAGTAAGTGTGGTGCTGTTGATTTGGTCTGGGTCTCTGGATCTGTGAGCTAACCACGCCCCGTTCATTTGCATATAAGGAATGGAAATGTATCATCATGAAATACAAGTCACCTGAAATAAATAAATGCGTCATTATGAAATACAAGTCATCTGAAATAAATAAATATGTCCTTATGAAATACGAGTCTCTTGAAATAAATAAATGTGTCATTATGAAATACAAGTCTCTTGATATAAATAAACGTGTCATTATGAAATAAAAGTCTCTTGAAATAAATACATGTGTCATTATGAAATAAAAGTCCCATGAAATAAATAAATGTGTATTTAAATGTACATGTATACATATTTATTGCCTCATTTATTTATTTCAGAATATATTTCATAGGCATATTTATATTAGTGCTGTCAAAATTATCGCGTTAACGGCGGTAATTCATTTTTTGAATTAATTGCGTTAAAATATTTAACGCATGTGCAGAATGGCCCGCCCCATACGTGCCACCAGTGGCAGCGCCAGGGTATGGCTGGGGTAGGCTACACCCATACCAAGAAATGGCTGAGCCCCACCATGAAAAATGATGTTAAAGTAAGCAAAATAAAGTCAGCCAACTCGCGCGGAGTAAATTGCACAGACAGCAGTTAGTAAGATTGATTTCAGTAGCCACGGTTTTGAAAACTTTTGTCACGTCGTGATCGTTTTCTCAATAGAACATCTTTGATAATGTCTTCTGGCCAATCAGAATCAAGATAACGGCGTGGTGTTGTTGCAGGAAGTCCCGACATAACTGGTACGCAGGTTATGTGCGTAATCTGAAATGCGTACCGTCACTTGTGTCACAACGCGCATTTGCGTACCGACGTACTTGTGAAGCTTTCCCAGAAGGCGGTTAGATCACCGGACGACAGAGTCGGTCTCCGTGTCTAGCGCCCCCCTCTGTCGACTTTCCTGAAGTGCTCCCCCGTTGATAGAAATCAACACGTAATGAATTAGGACCCCACGGTTTGATGATTGATAGGTGTGTGGGCTATCTTTCATTTTGACACACAGAACAATGTTATAATAAACATAGATACTGTATGTTAAATGGATATATCCGCCTTCTTTCATTTATCTTTCCATTCCCACAACAATATACATACATAAATGGCATATTTTGGACATAGTTCGAATGGTGATTAATCATGATTAATTCATTTTTAAGCTGTGATTAATCTGATTAAAAATTGTAATCGTTTGACAGCCCTAATTTATATATATGTATTTATTTAATTATTTATGTATTTATTTATTTATTTAATTTTGGTTTAAATGGCATTCCATATTAAAGGGCCGCATGCGGCAATAGACCGCAAGATGGTGCTGACATGGCTAAAAGGTATTGTCCACACAGTACATGTATGATATTAATGTGTGTCACTACGTCACTACCCATGGTCACTACCCGATCTGCCGCCCTGCAGCATGGATGTATAATAAGAACTGGATACAGCGTGGGAGGCGGGGCCTCATTCATTCCTATGAGACTTGCTCAATGGCGCATGATGACAAAATGGCCCAACTTTTGAGAGAGCGAAACGTCACAGATTACCCGGCATGCCTGAGAAGTATGTGCACTCATAGAGCATGCCCAACTTTAACCACGCCGCCCAAAAGGCTCGTTCACATTAAGCACGTGAATTTGCGTACACGTAACAGCACTGCGCGTTCATGACAGCATGGTACTGGATTTATATTAACGAGGCGGCAGTTAGCAGCTAGCGGCTAGCTAGTAAATTATGCTAAGTTACACACAGGGTTGGGTTGTAACGGAATACATGTAACGGCATTACGTAATCAGAATACAAAATTCAAGTAACTGTATTCAGCTCGCGTTACATTTTAAAAACGAGTAATCTGATTACAGTTACTTTCGTAAACCTGAAGTGAATACAATTTGGATTACTTATTGGAATTATTGGTGGAAAGATTTCCTCTCAACATGTAATATTCATTACTAGTAGGTACAGCCGATTCGAATCATCAGAGCCGCCGCAGATGGACCAAAAAAGCGTTTGAAAAAAAATCGCGGGTCCGCTCGCTCAGTGAAACAATAACAACGAAACATGGAGGAACAAAAGTCTGCGTTTAAATCGCGTGTGTGTGTATAGGTGTGTGTGGTTAAAACACATCAGCCTGCGGTCGCTCTTTAGCCTTACTAATGATTATTTCTGAAGGTATACACAGTGAAGGCGGTGCGTGAAAGGCGGTGCGTGAAAGGCACTGCGCAGCACGCTCGTCTTCTCAGAGGCGGAGTTAACCCTCCCGCTGCCTCCTGGCGCTGCAGAGATGTCATGAAGTGAAGGAAGTGTTCCTTCTATAAAACAGCTGTGGGCAGCAGATACTGTGAGAGTCACGGACATGAATTCATAGATCGAGGCAGACTGGTGCACACTCTCCTGTTTTGCCAATCCGGTGCTTAAACAAATATAGCTCTACACCCCTGGCCGAAATGTCCTTAAAATGAAGTCCGAGTTCGACATTTTAATTCATGTCCTGCCAACACTGGCAGGACAGAAGGCGACACGCCCGTTCTAAGCCGTGTCCCTCTCCTCACATCCCAAGCTGCATCCCCAAAACGTGTATTATGTTGTTACTGTCAGGGTTTAGTGCTAGTATGCTGTTAGCTGTTGTGTTTTAGTGTTTTGTCTATCGGTCTGTTGATGATAATTACTATACTCTCTCTCTCTCCAGGTGTCGGCACTTCCTGTCCGTGTGGCACCTGCTAGACTGATTGTTGTTCCCGCCCCTGATTGTGTCCACCTGTGTCCCATTACCTAATATGTATATTTAGTCCTTCTCTCCCTTTGTATGGTGTTGGTTCGTCTTGTGTTATCGTTAGATCCATGCCTGTTTGCCAGAGATCATTATTACAGTACCTAGTAGATCCTAGTGATTCTATGGAGAGTCCTAGTAGAACCTAGAAGTCATAATTGATAACTTTGGTTTCTTTACAATAAAGAGTATTACCAAGCAACATAATCGAGCATCTGAGTTCTTACGAGCCCATCGTATCAGAACAAACCAACCTAACAAGATGGACTCAGCCGATTCTACAACGCTAAAAACGGCCCTGCAGGTGCAGGGTAGACTCCTTCATCAGCATGAGGAACAGCTGTCAGCAATTAACCAAGGGGTCCAGAGTTTGAATGTTCGTCAAGACAACCTTCAAGCTACTGTGTCAACGGAAATAAACCTACTGGCTGAGAAGATGCGGGAAGTACTCACTCATCTCGTGGCAAATCCTGGTGTTCCTGCGGCACAGTTTTCCGGTCCAGCGGGGGTCGGGTCTGCTGATATTCCCGTTCAAGTCCCCGTACATTCGCCTACGATCCGCCTTGCTTCGCCAGAGAAATTCTCCAGAGAATCTGGAAACTGTCGTCCTTTCCTGGTGCAGTGCGATCTCCACTTCAAACACCAGCCCGCAGCATTTCCCACCAATCAAGCTAAGATAGCTTTTATTGTTTCTCATCTGACGGGGAGAGCGGAAGCCTGGGCAACAGCGGAGTGGTCCCGGAACTCGCCTGTTTGTCAGTCATTAAGACTGTTTTTGGAGACCATGAGCAAGATTTTTGATCTGACATCACCCGGGAGAGAGGCAGCGAGAGCCCTGGTGAACATTAAGCAGCGGCAGAGGAGAGTGATGGATTACGCAATCGAGTTCCGTACTTTGGCAGCGGAGAGTGGGTGGAACTCAGCGGCTCTCTTTGATGCCTTCCTGCATGGATTATCGGATCTCATAAAGGATCAGTTGGCTCCATTACAGCTGCCTGAAGATGTGGACTCGCTCATCGCCATGGCTATCCGGGTTGATCAACGTCTAGCTGAAAGAGAGCGGGAGAAAGGAAGGAATACAGGATCCACTCCACCTTTCAGACAGGAATTACCGAGGGAATACTACGCTTGGCAGAGGAATTTGCAGTCTTCATCTCCAGAGCGACCAGCGCCCCCTATCGCCGCGGAGGAACCGATGCAGCTCGGTAGAGCCAGACTCACCCCGGAGGAGCGTCAGCGCCGTCTACGGGAACGGCGATGCTTCTACTGCGGCCAGCAGGGTCATGTTTCGGCAGCCTGTTCGGTAAAAGATCGGGCTCATCAGCGGGAAGGAGGACGCTGGTGAGCCGAGTGACTTCCTTCGACTCTCCAGTCAGAAAATTAATGCAGGTACAAATCAAACTTGGTGATAATACTATGACTCAGGATGCATTAGTCGATTCTGGGGCTGATGAGAGTTTGTTAGACTGGGAGTTGGCTAAAAGTTTAAACTTAAAGGTCGTTCTTTTAGATCAACCCTTAGAGGCTAGTGCTTTGGACGGCCGCCTTTTATGTACTATTACTCATCGCACGGAGCCCATGGTATTAGTCATAGATCAGGAACATCGTGAGCAAATAAGTTTTCATTTATTTAACTCTGCTCAACATCCTATCATTTTGGGGTACCCCTGGCTTGTTAAACACAACCCTCACATTGACTGGCAGACAGGTAAGGTTAAAGGGTGGGGAGTTGAGTGCTCTCGTTCATGTTTAACCAGTAAAACAGGGTTGAGTAAATTGCATAGTAACTCTAAGCAGGGGTCAGGCAATAACATTGACACTTTTTCTAAGCCTTCTGACTTTCCTGATTTGGCTAAAATTCCGGCGTGTTATTTAGATATCAAGGAGGTGTTTAATAAAACACGAGCTACTTCTTTGCCACCCCATAGACCGTACGATTGCTCCATAGACCTTCTGTCAGGCTCTACTATTCCCAAGGGACGGTTGTACTCACTTTCTGGGCCAGAAAGGGAGGCCATGAAGGAATATATCGATTCTTCACTCAAAGCTGGTTTGATTCGGACATCTTCATCCCCAGCAGCGGCAGGTTTCTTTTTCGTGGGGAAAAAGGACGGGACATTGAGGCCCTGTATTGACTACAGTCCGCTAAATCAGATCATAGTTAAGAACAGATATCCCCTTCCACTCATCTCTACGGCATTCAAACTGTTACAGGGAGCTAAGATATTCACCAAGCTTGACTTAAGGAATGCTTATCACCTTGTGCGCATCCAGGAGGGCGATGAGTGGAAAACAGGTTTCAATACACCTATGGGACATTATGAATATTTGGTAATGCCTTTTGGACTTTGTAATGCACCTGCTGTTTTCCAAGCCCTCATTAATGATTTGTTAAGAGATTTCCTGAATGTTTTCTGTTTTGTGTATCTCGATGATATTCTCATCTTTTCTCCAGATGAGAAAACTCATGTTAACCATGTTCACCTTGTTCTTCAGAGACTCCTGGCTAACCATTTGTTTGTGAAGGCCGAAAAATGTGAGTTTCATGTGAACACTGTGGCATTTTTGGGCTTTGTGATTTCCCCTAACAAAGTGGAAATGGACCCAGCTAAGGTCAGTGACATGGCTAATTGGCCAACACCAGACAATAGAAAGAAAGTTCAGCAATTTTTGGGGTTTGCTAACTTTTACAGACGTTTCATACGCAATTTCAGTGCTATTGCCTCTCCTCTCCATGCCCTTACCTCTCCCCATGTTCAGTTTGTGTGGAATTCACAGGCAGAGAAATCTTTCCTGGAACTGAAGAGGAGGTTCACCACAGCTCCCATCCTGACGGTACCTGATCGCCACCGACAGTTTGTGGTGGAAGTGGACGCCTCCAATGACGGCGTTGGAGCTATACTGTCCCAGATATCAGCGGGGGACAACAAACTTCATCCGTGTGCATATCTCTCCCGTAAGCTATCTTCTGCCGAGAGGAATTACGACGTGGGAAATCGGGAACTGTTGGCGGTGAAGATTGCTTTGGAGGAGTGGCGGCACTGGTTGGAGGGAGCGGAGCAGGATTTCCTGGTCTGGACGGATCACAAAAACCTGCAATACATCAGGAAGGTCAAACGCTTGAACTCTAGGCAGGCCAGATGGGCTTTGTTCTTTAATAGATTTAGGTTCACTCTGTCATATCGACCTGGTTCACAGAATGGAAAGCCTGATGCACTCTCCAGAATGTATGATCCTGAGCCATCCCCCAAGAGTCCAGACCCCATTCTGCGGCCAGAGCGAGTGATAGGGAGTGTGACCTGGCCCATTGAAGCCAAGGTCAAACCGGCTAACAGCGGGAATCCTGTTCCTAAAGGGTGTCCTCAGAATCGCCTGTTTGTTCCAGGGACACTTCGTTCTAAGGTGATTCATTGGGCCCATACATCTGTTCTTTCCTGCCATCCTGGAACCAAGAGGACCCTCTTTATGGTGAAACACAGATTCTGGTGGCCTGCTGTGGGGAAAGATGTGGCAGAATATGTGGCAGCATGTCCTGTGTGTGCTAGGAACAAGACGTCTCGTCAAGCTGTGGCAGGTCTTCTCCGACCTCTGCCCATTCCCAACAGACCATGGTCGCACATTGCGTTGGACTTTGTGACAGGATTTCCACCTTCGGCAGGTTACACCACAGTACTCACAGTCATTGATCGTTTTTCCAAGATGGTACACCTCATCCCCATGTCCAAATTGCCTACGGCCAGAGAAACAGCACAGGCCATGTTGTCCCATGTTTTCCGTATCCATGGTTTCCCAAACGATGTCGTTTCAGACCGAGGCCCACAATTCGTTTCACGCTTCTGGAGGGAGTTTTGTCGCCTGATCCAAGCCACTGTGAGCCTGACGTCCGGATACCATCCCCAGTCAAACGGCCAAGCGGAGAGGATGAACCAAGAAATGGAGACCTGTTTGAGATGCCTGGTGTCCCAGAAACCTACCACCTGGAGCAAACATCTGATTTGGGTTGAGTATGCACACAATACCTTACCCACATCAGCCACCGGAATCTCTCCTTTCCAATGTGTCCATGGATACCAGCCTCCATTGTTCCCGGAGCTCGAGCAGGAAGTTATCGTACCATCAGCACATGCTCTGGTTCACCGCTGTCGCCGGGTATGGAAGGGAGTTCGCCAGATGCTGCAGAGAAGTGCGACCGGCATGAAGAGGTTGGCTGACCGAAAGCGACGTCCATCTCCTAGATACAAGGTCGGTCAACGAGTGTGGTTGTCCACCAAAGATCTTCCTCTGCACGTCCCCTCCAGGAAACTGGCTCCTCGGTTCGTTGGTCCATATCCCATTTCAAAAGTTATTAATCCTGTTGCTGTTCGCCTATGTCTCCCAAAGTCCCTCAAGGTCCACCCCACGTTCCATGTCAGCAAGCTGAAACCAGTTTTAGAGAGCAGACTGGTTCCCCCCTCCACACCACCTCCACCTCCCCGGGTCATCGACGGAGGTATCATCTATACAGTAAAGAAGATTCTGTCAGAAAGAAAGCGGGTTAGAGGGAGACAGTTCCTGGTCGACTGGGTAGGGTATGGAATAGAGGAAAGATGCTGGATCCCGGGCAGCTTCATTGTCGACAAGTCCCTTATCACAGATTTTGACAGACTACGGTCTCACTATTCAGGGACGTCTGGAGCCGTCCTTAAAAGGGGGGGTACTGTCAGGGTTTAGTGCTAGTATGCTGTTTGTGAGAGAAACTTCCTGCTCAGCAATGTTGATGGAAGAAATGGAGGCTGGAGTCCGCTTTATATCAAACACCTGAGTTTATTGAGAGCCACGGCCGGGAGCATTGGCAGGGTTCTCACACGACTTCATCATGTGATTCCCCAGCCAACACTGAAGATTACACAGAAACACAGCGCAAATCTACACAGATAATCAAGGAGGGGCCTCTATTTCGCGCGTCTTCTGATCGATAATTACAAACACCTGGATTCAGAGACAAAGACAGTCTGTTAAAGTCCTCTGGCAGTTAGTCACAGTCCCCCAACAGGAAAGCGGAACCTTTAACCCTTTAACCTTTAAACCTTTAAACCCCTGCTCTAAGTTATGGCAGTTATGTGAAAACACAAAATGCTTTTTGGTACAAACACTTAAACAAAATATTTCCCTCACAGATCCACGCTTTTATCAATTCATTGATAACCAATTAACATTAGTCTAAGAATATTTCAGTCACTACTTGAATCAAATAAAACGTCCTCAGAGTTGGGTGGATTCCTCATTACATTAATTACATCAAAAACAGAATAAGATTGGAACAGCCAATCACAATGGTTGATACAGACAACCATAATAGAAAAATCATCTTTCTTCAGTGTTTGATTTCTTTTGTCAAAAAGCACAATAATAACACATATGCAATACAAAAATATAATAGTAAAATATATGTTTCAAAAAACAAGATCTTTTATCATTTATCCCTCAGTTATTCTCATTCATCAAACACAAATTCAAATTCAGCTTACATCTTTAAAGATTTGCTTCAAGGCAATTCATAATTAAAAAACAATTAGAATGTAGGATTATAAGAAATCCAATTGAGGTATAAAATCAGAATCATTTGGGATTCAGTTAAAAATTCACAGTTAAGGTATAAATTCACAGTGATGAATCGATCAATCTGTAATCTGTAAAGGTACAGTGTCCTCAATCTTTAGCATTACTTTTCGTTTACTTCAATACACTTATTCAAGAGTAAGGTACTTTACTACATACATTTTATTCAAATACATTTGTTTAACATCTGAAAAGGAAAAGTTAGGCATTTTATTTCAACAACCTGAGGAAAGAAAAGTCAAAATATCTATTCGTGTGAAACCGTCAGGCAGGTAATTGTATTTACTGTATCAACAATGAGAGAGACTAGGCCCTCGTACTGTTAAGATTGCTCAGAGTCTGTGGGGAAAAGTTGTACCAATCCTCAGCCTCCTCGCTAATTCTGGATGCTATGTTCAGCTCACTAAACCAGCTTTCGTGAAAGGAATTGGGCTAAACATGGGAGAATGCATAGATTCTGGCATATTTTGGCACAGCAAACAGTTGCTAATATTGTGTTCATGTGCGTAGTCTAACATTAAACTTGCTGCAGAATTAGTTTTAGTTCGTTTAAAAGGAGTGATTTAAGGCCTTTTTGAAAAATCTACATCACCTGCTGAGTATTTAAGTGGAGTGGATAGAACATTTGTTTTTCTATCTAAATGTAGCATGCAGTAGCACCTGGATTGGGAACCTGGTAATCTGGTTTCCTCGTTGTACATTTTACCTGGTAATGATTAAGGATAGTAACATTGTCTGTTATAATATTAGAAATATCTTATTGTTCAATACATTATCAATCTGAAAATATCAATTAATTTATTTTGTTTAGTGTGAAAGTGTAATCTGATCTGACAATTAATTTATTTGTTTAGTGTGAAAGTGTAATCTGATCTGACAAAATATATTTGTCACCACTATGTAACACATATCTGTTCATCGGAAATATAAAAACAATCATTAATTGTACATCTGTAATCATCTGGTCATTCAATTCAAATGTTATCTTTGTACAAGAGCTAGAAGAACGTCTCCTCCTGACTCGTTCTCCTCCTCTCTTTATGACACAGAATGTCTGGTGTGTGAAGGCATCCTGATACTGTAGATTAGCACTGAGGTGCTGATTGGCTCAAAACTCTTCTTCCCCAGAGCACCATATTTCAAACCCCCCAATTGCTCTGCTTTTTGTGGCTCATTCAGTGAGCACTTTATGATCTCCCAGTGAACCAGAGGCTCATCTGCCTGCATTCCTTCTGCTATCTGCTTGAGAGCAGAGCCTATTCCAAGTGGCACATCCAGATGCCACCCCCGTGATGGGAGAGGTTAGGAAGAAATCTGCCCTTCCAAGAACCATGGAGCCTCTGAAGCCATCGCTCGTCCTGCAGAGTTGTCTGAGCAGAAAGATGAAGAAGCATCCCATCCCATCAGAAAGTTGAAGATTAGAATCCTCTCATCTCGAACGACCTCGTGCCTCCTTGCCCGTGGCTGGGGGTGCTCTCTGCAGCCAGAGGGTGTGACCCTCTCTCTCTGACCCTTGACCTTCAGAGCTGTCCTAGTGATTGGGTTAACACTTCATAGAGATGTTTTCCTGAGTGCAGACAACTCAAAGTAATGGATTAGCACATTATCATTCAATTACAAAAATACGATAGGCCCCTCAGAATTATTTGGGAGCCTTCCTGACACATGCACATGCATACATGTAAGGTTTGTGTTAGTCATTTAACATGCAAGAATTATATACTCATCAGTCCAAAGCAGAGAAATGTTATTTTAAGTTAAATGTGAGCTAGTCCCTGTGGATATAACCCGTTCTCAATTATTCTAAATATTATATTAATTCACCATTTACCGTTTGATAAAAGATTAGTTT
Organism: Pseudochaenichthys georgianus; assembly: GCF_902827115.2. NCBI lineage: Eukaryota > Metazoa > Chordata > Actinopteri > Perciformes > Channichthyidae > Pseudochaenichthys > Pseudochaenichthys georgianus. Next base: position 7,154,505 of record NC_047521.1, on the reverse strand, counting down.
ATCAGAAGTACATTTCCTCTTCCATAAACATAGGTTTGAGAAATGAATGTTTCAATATGAGATCAATTACTCAAATATAATTGACTCTCCCCTCCCTTTTCTTACATATGTCACATAATGTAATAACAACGTAGGAGTCTATTTAAACATGGTATCGTCTATAAGCTATTAATCGAGAAAACTCAGTATCAGCACGCAACTTGCAAATAACTCTTCTCTCTTTCCTATCCCTCTCTTATCCTCATCTCTCTATTCTCTCTTCCACATCTCTCTCTATTCTCTCTCTCTATTCTCTCCTCCACAGCTCTCTCTATTGTCTCTTACTTCAGTTAGATATGAAATAAAACATACGAGTCCATGTAAGCATGGTAGAGGTCATAATCCATCACTCGAGAAAACTCAGTATCAGCTGTGCGCAACTAACAAAAACAATTGTGAGAACCATATATTATGCAGGAAATGCACACCTTTGTTGAAAAAAACAAAAAAACAAACAAAAACAAAGCATCTCTGATTTGGGAGGAACAGCTTCAACCCCCTTAACATCTGAGTCACCACTGAAGGCATAGCATGAATGATAGTGGGCGTCTGAGGGTGTCTTTACTGAGAAATGTCAAACAAATTCAAAACCTTACATTTGAAAACAGGTTTGCATTCCTCCACTTAAGGTGACGTTATCATTGGAAACAATAAGAACAAACTATTTTGATATAGAATCTATAAATTGAATCTTTAGAGCAGAACAGAATGGTTGTATTTTTAGGCCTAGCTCCGTGCAGCCTCCTGGTCTATATAATGTGGAATATCTGTAGTAGACAGTAACAGGCCCCTGACACAGTGCCTATAATAAAAATGGTAGGGGCTTTTCACAGCTTGCCAACCTGCAGGCATCATCTGCATAGCAGTATGGATAGCCTTAAAAAACAAACAAACCCACTCTTGTGGTAACGAGAATCATATTTCTGACCCCTTGTGCCCAAGTGAAGCCGTTTGACTCATCTGACTGACCCAAGGGTTTGGAGCTGGTTGTGACAGGGAGGCTTCCAGTGTCAGCAGCAGACGTCAAGCTTTCAGTTCATGGCTCGGGGAGCAAACCCATGTGAGGACAGTATCAACGGCTGTAAAGTTCAGTTTGAGGAATGTCATTCTCTCTGGGAGCAGGAAATGGTGTCCATTCTCGGACCAGACCCTTAATGTCAATTGTAGCGCAGCCATAGCATCTCTGTGACTGCACTCAGCCCGGTCGTCTAGTAGGCAGAGCTGGGTGACTTTTAGTGAAGCCGTCCGAAGCCATAGACAACAAACGGAACACAGGATCATCAATGTCTCTCTTTACAGTGGCTCAATCATAAAAGAAATTAGTGGGGAATGTGGAACACTAATCCATCATGTGAAATGTTGAGTTAATTTAAATAATTATTATGGGATGAAATCAAATTATCATTAATATTAGAAACTAAAGTCAGTTGTTAAAAATAGGACTTGCACGGATCAGAATCTAATCAATACACCATTTTTCCCAGCTCTGTAATGAAATGGATGACAAGCAGGTACTGCAAACTTGTCACCTTTTGAATCCAAACTAGGTCGTTTTGTGTGATTCATGTAGATCTGCAATACCAATATTATTGGGGCCTGGGCAAGGTTGCCAAATCTGGGTACCTGGCTGGATTGAGATTTCGATATCATGGGTTTAAGTTACACACATGCGCACAACTGGACTGCTATCGTGTCAGTAGAGGGACCCTTAGCATATATGTAGGATATGTCTATAATATATATATATAAATGCACCATATTGGACTCAGACTATAAAAGGGCACACAGTGTCATTCACTAATGAAAGTCAAACACATGTTTGTTTTCCACGTTTATTGTGTGCCGTATGATAAGCAATTAATTGCCCGTATCAGCTCCTCTGAGTATTTTTTTTGTTTGTTTGTTTTTGGTTAATCTATGGTAGGGCTAACTCATACAGTGGTGGGGCTCAAGTCAGTATTGAAATGTAATTAACTATTGATTGATTGATTGAAGAGTTATTAACAGCTTGTATATTGGGTACAGTACAGCTAAAAAATACAATTGTCAAGGGGGATGCAGACCAGAGAAAAGACTTTCGTCTTGTTTACATCAGGGTCCCCCATTTCCAATTCATCATGTCATTTAAGACTATAAGACATATTTGACCATACAGAGGCTATATCGCCCCCTTGACGGTGAAACGCCACGCATGAGGTTTGGATTATTTCCCTGTCTCAATCCAAATGGAACTGTATGAAATAAAAAAGGCACATTTGTGTGACAAAATTGACATGCTGAAAACCCAACCCCGCAGCGGCGCTGTCTGAGGGGATTTTGTTGAAATACTAACATAAAATACACATTCTCTTGAGATGAAAAAATAAGTCCATCTATTACTACACGACACATATTTAAATGAAGCTGAACCTGCTGCTCCTCACAGAGGAAAAAAAGGCTGTGTGAATTACTTTACATTCGTGGATCCCCCACTGTCCTGTGTGTGAAAACGGAAGACAGCCCACACACCTATCAATCATCAAACCGTGGGGTCCTATTTCATTATGTGATGAGTTCTATCAACACGTAATGTTGTATCAATGTATATCGAGATGTGTTACCGCAAAATTATTCTCCGTCGGGACTTCCTGCAACAACACCACGCCGCCACCTCGATTCTGATAGGCCAGAATCTATTATCAAAGATGTCCTATTTAAGAAGACGATCACTACGTGACAATCTGCAGCCGCTTGTTCTTGAGTAGAAGTACCAGAGTGTATGCATACTATGTTACAGCAAGAGTACTGCATTAAAAATGTTACTCAAGTGAAAGTAGAAAAGTATTCTCATCAAAATATAGTGGAAATAGCGACAGTCGTTGTGCAGATTGGTCCATTTCAGAATAATATATATGATGTGTTTTATAATGATTTATCATCAAAGTGTTCTCAAAGCTGGTGAAGGTGCAGCTAGTCTGAAGTACTTTGTAGACTGCAGGGTAGCTGGTGGATTTACTCCAGGTGGAATTAAGTCTGATTTAACACTTGATTAGATTTCACATCATTCATCCAGATCCGTAAAGTAACTAAAAGGTATGAAATACATGTAGCGGAGTAGAAATACACCATGTACCTCTGAACTGTAGAAGTAGAAGAATAAAGTGGCAAAACATTTAAATACTCAAATAAAGTACAAGTATCTCAAAATAGTGCTCAAGTATAGTACCTGTTGACTTTATGAACTTAGTTACACCAGTGGCTATACAGATAGAAAGACTAAGCCTTACACAGAGGCATGAAAACACATCTATGAAAAATGCTCAACAATGCTGCCAGAACCACAATCTGACTGCTACAATTAAAATAAATGCCTCTATCCATCTCCATCAGATGTATATAGCACCTTTCAACGCAAGGCAATTGAAAGTGCCTTACAAAAAAATGAAAGACATTAAGCATTAAAAGAAAAGCTAATAAAATAAGCATTAAAAGGACAAATACATGGATAAAAGTTACAGTGCGGTCTAAAATATGAATAGTTCAATTAAAAGCATAATAACTGAACGCTGTTTCTCCATGTTTAGTTCTGACTCTGGGGACAGAAAGCTGACCAGTCCCTGAAGACCTGAGAGATCTGGATGGTTCATCATTTAGCAGGAGGTCAGAAACGTATTTTGGGCCTAAACCATTCAGTGCTTTATAAACCAGCAGCAGTATTTTGAAATCTATTCTTTGATACACAGGAAGCCAGTGTAAAGACTTCAGAACAGGAGTGATGTGATCCACTTTCTTAGTGTTAGTGAGGACTCGAGCAGCAGCGTTCTGAATCTGCTGCAGCTTTCTAATATATATTTTTTGTGAGACCTGTGAAGACACCATTGCAGTGTCCAGTCTACTGAAGATAAAAGCATGGACAAGTTTTTTTTTTTTTTTTTTTTTTTTCAAATCCTGCTGTGACATTAGTCTTTCAATCCTAGATATATTCTTTAGGTGATAGTAGGCTGATTTAGTAACTGTAAATCACTTACACTGTGTGTGTGTGTGTGTGTGTGTTGTGTGTGTGTGGTGTGTGTGTGTGTGTGTGTGTGTTTGGTGTGGTGTGTGGTGTGTTGTGTGTGTGTGTGTTGTGTGTGTGTGTGTGTGTGTGTGTGTGGTGTGTGTGTGTGTTTGTGTGTGTGTTGTTTGTTGTGGTTGGGGGTAGCCAGATGTTCCTCTTTGTGCCTTTAGGCCATAAAACCCCCAATGGTCGCTCTGTGGTCTTGCTCAGATTCTCTGCCCCTCCAAAGGTCACGCCTGTGATTGACCTCGGGTGCAGGATTTTAGGAGCAGAGGAAAGGGGAGATTCCGTCCAAAATGCAAACCTCTCCATTAAAACGTTTTTAAACCTTTAAAACGTTCTTTAAGTCCTGTATTAAGTCTTCTGTTATGTAGCGGAAAATCCCATTTAAAAATGAAGAGCAAAATAGTTTAGTTTACTTCTCTGTCTGTTCGGATTTGGAAATGTTTATGATTTATTTTGTGTGCTCGTGAACGAGAGAAGTAGAAAAGAAAAACATCTACCTTTGAACTGCAATTACTTATCTTAAAAATTGCAACATTATACTCCTTTAAAAAATGGCTCAATTCATCTAAACACATTTATTATGTGCACAATAAAACCTCAACAAGTATATTGATCCTGGCTTAACCAGCGACCTTTACTCTATTGTTCATAAGCTCAGTATTTGACAACTATTAGGATTGTAGTAATGTCTGTATAGACCAATTGTACTAGAAATAATTTGAAACAGTTTAATAAAGAATGTTAAACTATATTTAAACTGTAATTGAACTTCAACGTATATCAATTATCTGATTCCAGTGGCCAGTTGGAAACAGACAATCAACAAGGTTTTCATTTTGCAGCAACAGCGCAAAAGTTTCAATTACTGTCTGACTACATTGCATTTAGCTGACGCTTTTATCCAAAGCGACTTACATTAAGTACATTCGACTAGGAAGACACAACCTTGAAGAAAACAGAACCCTATAAGTACATCAGGCCTCACAGAGCCAAGCACCTCAAGTGCTTCTCAACTGGCTATAGATAAGCCAGTCCTCATGTCTGAGTCTGGTTCTGTCTTATCTTCTTTGTTTTGGAATGTGTTCAATACATTACGTTTTTTTTTATTATTCATTATTACCATATAATACATAGATTTAAGAATAAATGAAACAAATAATACAACATTGAGCTGTTTGAGCTTTTCATCTTTACATTATTGTTTTATTTCTCTCAAGTCATTTAATTTTGGTGAAATAACTGAAGTTTTAGTTCATTTTACCCTGGCTGTGGACTGATTCATTATGAGTTGTTACAACGCATGCACAAGACGGCGGGTAGACAAACAAACACGAAACAATTATACAAACAAACACTGCAGTTAGACAAACAAACATAAAAACTCTCAACAACTCAGCCTGACAAAACTCTTCCACTCTTCCAGCCTATTTAATCCGAATTAGGGAGACTTTCAGAGGGGCCACTAATTATGAGCCCTCTATCCTCATAATTCTCGTGTATCTGCAAACACAGCCAAATTCAGCAATTCATACAACATTCTCAAACCACACATTGGGCACTTTCTTTAGTTCAAAAGCGTCAATAATCGCGGATAATGCTGTATGCTCCTTTTTTCTGCATGCAGCTCTCCCCAGGGGGCGGAGAATCGGCACCTCAGCAGAAATGCTATTTATCCTCTGAAAACTCCTAAATTCGGCGATTTGTTTAAATACAAATCTTGCGACATTGCTTCTAATTCAGAAAATCCACTTTGCTGGTGCATCTCTCAAAAGTTTCTCTGAATATTTGTTGTGTGTAATTGCCTGGTGAGTTAATTCCAAGAAGCACACACAGAGGAGATCGATGAAATTCGATATTCCTAGGTTATCATTAGCCCCAAATATTCTCATAGTTTTCACATAAGCCGCGTTTGCTCGTAGACACCTGTCCAGCAACAAACACGGGGAAATCGGCCAGGACAATATCCCCTTGACACCGATTCCTGAGGTTATAGATTAGCCTCCAGATGTAAATGAGTAGAGAAACCCAAAAAAAAATGCAGCAGCTCAGTTCTCTCAGGTAATTTTAATACACCGTTGATCTCAAACGCTGGCGAGTCAATCTCAAAATAGAAATGTACTCACCAATGTTTGAAAGATCTGAAGGTGCCTGTTCGTGACGCCAATCTGTGAGAGAGATTTTCTTTTCAGCAATGTTGATGGAAGGAATGGAGGCTGGAGTCCGCTTTATATCAAACACCTGAGTTTATTGAGAGCCACGGCCGGAGCATTGGCAGGGTTCTCACACGACTTCATCATGTGATTCCCCAGCCAACACTGAAGATTACACAGAAACACAGCGCAAATCTACACAGATAATCAAGGAGGAGCCTCTATTTCGCGCGTCTTCTGATCGATAATCACAAAAACACATGGATTCAGAGACAAAGACAGTCTGTTAAAGTCCTCTGGCAGTTAGTTACAGTCCCCCAACAGGAAAGCGGAACCTTTAACCCTTTAACCTTTAACCCCCTGCTCTAAGTTATGGCAGACCTATGTGAAACACAAAATGCTTTTTAGTACAAACACACAACAAAATATTTCCCTCACAATGACTACTCTTACTGTTTAACATTTGGGTTCACTTCATGTTAAGGCTAATACAAATGACAAGGCTAAGTAATGTGATGCTAACTAACGTGCTCGCTACTAGCTATGTAGCTAGCTTGACTGTGCATGCACAACATGTGTATTACCTGATATGTTTGGTCCGAACGACTCCTGGTCCTTTAATCAGACGGGAAGCGATAGAACGAGCTATGATCTATAAGTATGATCACTTCTGTGATTACAACCTGGCACAAAGCACACAGGCATCTTGGAAAGTGCATTTATTTTTAGCAATCTCTTATTTATTGGAGGGAATAATCAGTTATGAGATCTTCTTCTTCTTCTTCTTCTTCTTCTTCTTCTCCTTCTTCTTCTTCTTCTTCTTCTTCTTCTTCTTCTTCTTCTTCTTACTTCTACTACTTCTTCTTCTTCTTCTTCTTCTTCTTCTTCTTCTTCTTCTTCTTCTTCTTCTTCTTCTTCTTCTTCTTCAATTACGAGTCGCAACCACTTGGAGCATTATCGCCTGTGACATCACTTACGCGAGCCAGAATGGGATTTGGGATTTGTAGTCTTTGTAGTTGCGTATTTTTCATAGTCTTATATTTCAACAGTTTTACGACAAAATGTGACTTTTTTGACATGGAACTTATTGTTTAAGATTGACAAACATCATGTGTAGTTCGTGGCACAATTCAAACGGGATCAAAAGATAAGTTTTCTCTCTCCATTGAATTCAATGTTAATTTTTCGCTTCCGGGGTCCCATGGGCCGGAAGTAGATGGGCGTGACTTCGCCTCTCTATACTGCCGCCCAAAGTCCCTGGCCGGAAGTCCCCGGAGTTGGGGACTGGCTTCAGTAGAAGCTGCTGGGAGTCCCAGCAGCTTCTACTGAAGCCTTCCGAGTAAATCGCCAGAACGCCGACACCTCCTCATCTCCACCGCTCCCATGTTTTATTTTGTGTTGCCATAAGTTAGTCTCTCTGCGTTTCTGCGCTGGGCTAATGCTAATAATGCTAATGCGAGGATAATAAAATGGCGGCTTCACAAAACTTTTTGGGAGTTTTACGGGGCGTGGTTGCAATCCGCCCAGCCAATCAGAAATATAGCTCTTTTCTCACAAAAGAGCCGCTCGACTTTCGAGGGGGTAAAAAGGTTCACATGAACTAATTTAAGTACCGGCTCTTTTTGGTGTGAACGCGATCATGAATTTAGGGTGCGTTCACACCTAATAGTCCGCTCTCTGGTGCGCACCAGACGACAGTTTGTTACATTGTTTCATTTTTCAGAAGGTTCGGTTTGCGTTCACACAGGCAAAACTCAAACGGACTATAAACTTTAAACTAGGGCTGTCAAACGATTACAAATTTTAATCAGATTAATCACAGTTAAAAATTAATTAATCATGATTAATCACCATTCGAACTATGTCCAAAATATGCCATTTATTTATGTATATTGTTGTGGGAATGGAAAGATAAATGAAAGAAGGCGGATATATCCATTTAACATACAGTATCTATGTTTATATAAAAAATTCTGTGTCAAAATGAAAGACAACCCACACACCTATCAATCAAAACCGTGGGGTCTTAATTCATTACGTGTTGATTTCTATCAACGGGGGAGTACTTCAGGAAAGTCGACAGAGGGGGGGGGGGGGCGCGCGCTAGTGGAGTACTTCGTGACCACAGTGTGAACGTTGTGATCAGCTGTTTTAGCGCAGTTCTCCAGTGAAGGGGGGGGGAGTCTCCCTCCGCAGCCGGTTGGCGTAGTTTTGGCACAGTTCCGTTGTACAGACCGACGTTAACAGCAGCCCTGTCTGTGCACACGGAGACCGACTCTGTCGTCCGTGATCTAACCGCCTTCTGGAAAAGCTTCACAAGTACGTCGGTACGCAAATGCGCTTTGTGACACAAGTGACGGTACGCATTTCAGATTACGCACATAACCTGTACCAGTTATGTGCACCCCTGTACTACAGCACAGTATTCTCCGTCGGGACTTCCTGCAACAACACCACGCCGTTATCAAAGATGTTCTATTGAGAAGACGATCACTACGTGACAAAAGTTTTCAAAACCGTGGCTACTGAAATCAATCTTACTAACTGCTGTCTGTGCAATTTACTCCGCGCGAGTTGGCAGACTTTATTTTGCTTACTTTAACATCATTTTTCATGGTGGGGCTAAGCCATTTCTTGGTATGGGCAGTGATGTACCTGAACGCGTTCAATGAACGATCGTTCATGAACGCGTTCATATTTTGGGCGAACGTGAACTGAACGTACTGTATTTCCGCTAGATGAACGTAATTGAGAACGCGTTCATTCTCAGCGCTGTATAACGGCGTTCAAAGTGCGTTCATTCTCAGCACTGTATTATAACGGCGTTCAAAAGTGTGCCAGATTTCATATGCCTTTCAGCCGAAAACCCAGTTAAAACACACCGTAAACAGGCTTCAAATAATGCGGAAAACCACCCAATCTGGCAACAGCAAGCTGCCTGTGACGCGTACGCGCCTGTCACCCCTGGCTGTCGCACTAAAATATAAATATACTAAATATATCAGACTCCTCACAACAAACAATGTGGAACCGCGGAACCGGCGAGCATTGAATGAATGAATGAATTAGTATGGACGAAGCCGAGAGCAGCTCAGCAGCACTCGCTCAGAGTGAGACTCTACGGCAGGGGTGGGAACCTCCGGCCTCCGGCCGTATACGGCCCTCGAGGTAATTTATAAACACACGCAAAAAATAAAAAAATGAAAGAAATCTAGACCGCAAAAAAATTAAACAAGCGAGTGCCTGTTTTTCCTGGCCAAGGTCAGGGTCCTTGAACACAACACGAGCCTAACGTGTCATCACGTGGTATATGTCTCGACTGACAGGGGGTGCAGTGACGGAGAGCACCAGAACGCCACTCCAGCACTTCAGAAATTGCAGTACCGATAAGTCCATACACATGCCGCAGTTTCTGCGTGTCTGTGTCTTTAGTTGAAAGCCCAGTGGCGATCTGCTCATCTGTCATACTGATCAGACAGTAATAACTGTGTTGTTATCATAGCATCTGGTTAGCTAGCTATGCTAACGAATATAAGAAGCTTTGTCTACAACCAGTGAGGTAAAGGCCATCTTTATATGATCATTATAGTATAAAGAGAATAAAGTACAGGTATAAAATACTATATGACAGTTAATAAAGAAGAATACAGTTTGAAAGGGTAGTGATTTGTCAAATATATAAATTAAAAGAAAATCTGCTTACAGTTGTGTTTGGGTGTTGAGAGATGTGTCCATAGATCTCCTAATGTTGCTCTCAAAGTGCAACACATCTTCGCAGGGGAGCATGCCCCCCGGACCCCCCTAGAGGAGGTTAGGTCCCCCCCACTTAAATCATGTTCACATGGATAGGAAACTAAATACATTTGCACACATCTTGTGTCCATATCTCTTCTGTTTTTACTGGTCACGCCACACCCTGCACGTGCATGCATACGCGAGTCATGGTGAGATATCTGGATTAGGAGGTTGCTTTTTCTTTGCACAGAATGAAATGAATGGCTGTGATTTTAGTTTTTTAAGCAGAGGTCAATAACTTGTACGGCCCTCTGAGGATATTGTAAAT
>NC_047521.1:6745626-6801357 GCF_902827115.2 Pseudochaenichthys georgianus | reverse complement strand
TTTCTGTTTGGAAACAGATACAGTGTGTCCTGTGTTGTTGCTAGGCTATGAGGTAAACAGATATCTATCTGAACAGTTTTTGAAATTCAGACTGTTGAAGTTTGAACATTAACTGTATCTAATCCAATCTCAGAATAATCAATCCAGGTGATGCAATTAGAGAAGGAAGGATGGCACAGAGCTCTTTTTCCACATCTAATCAGGATGGCAGGTATTAGGACAGGCCTGAGATGCATCCTGAGATAAGGAGAGGAAACAGAAGCTCCTCCTATCCATCATCAATAGAGCTGTTTGTTTCTTCGGGTCAGAGTCTGCTCCAAAGTGCCTTTCACACAAAGAGGAAGAAAGACTATAAGGGGGAGTCAGTGCTACACATTTGTTTTAATTAATGGCGATTAATTTTTTCAACAGAAATAATTCTACAGGTTTATGTTGAGAAATAAGTTTCCTGAGGGTATCTAGCAACATCCTAACCATAGAATTATAATTTCCATGCGATATGTTACTTATCTTACTTACTTACTTAATTTCTGAACTAAGGATTTTTTTACCTCATCCATGTAACATTGTAAAACCTATGCCAACCATTTAAACAGAAGAGAGCAGATGACTGAAGGTAGTTTTTCTTTTATTTCATATGCGTTTGTCACTGCTAGATATATGACAAACGTTTATGGTGAGATGATTCATTGTTTCTTTGGTGTCAGGCAGCTATTTTTTAAATCAAGCAGAAGGCCACCATTGGACAGTCAGTCTGTTTAATAGGAAATGGACCACTTTTCCATTAAGAGTGATGGGTTAGCTGGGATATACTAGTGCTGCGCTATATTGTTTATCAAGAGAAGAATGGACCTCCTGCGCTCAGCAGTGCAGCTCATGGTGAACTCCATGTCCTTACACAAGTCTGTTAAGAACTGAATGAGGAAATACTTTGTGAGGGTGCGTGGGACCACGGCCAAAAACAACTGCTCTCTTTGGCAGGAGTTTTGTAGCTGTGGGTCATTGTAAATGTTTCTGAATTTCAATTAAAATCAGAGGGATTGCTTGGCTGGCAGGTTGGTAAGAGACAGTGTGGTGAAATATTCTGATGTTTTATTGAGATAACATACAGTGACAAAGAAATAATCAGAGATATTGAAATGCCTGTTGGAGTGTCAGGCAGTACTTGTAGTAGTTTTATCCACCATTTATTAATTTATTTCAAAATAAAACAGCTCCAGCAACAGCAGAACAACTCTGGTTGGACAATATAACCTGCGTTAAGGTTTATTTGATCATTTCTATAATATTTTCTAGAGTTTCTTAAAGTATTTGATACACTATAACGTCAGAACAGAGTTTGAAGGACAAAGAATATGTAATAAGTCTGCTTCATTCACCTTTTCATACATAATACCGCTCGCAGTTTGACATATTGCTCGTCTTGCTAAACTCTTAAAAAAAACTCCGGAAGCGTGTCTACATGTGAAGCAGGATAAAGCTTTTTGTATAAAAGGTCCATCTTTCCTCTCCTTTTTCTTTTTAAGAAATACTATCTGACAACTTCTTCTGTGGCTTCTACTAATCTGAAACTGGATCGTTAGGAGATCCTAATGAAAGCCGAATAATCAACAACACGGATCTCTAACCTTAATTATATATTCACTAATTTACTTTGTAGACGTCCCTTGTTACCTATCTGCAAAATGCAAATGCTTCTTTTGGTTGCTATTCTGTTACACTGAAGTGGATAATATATGAAGCGCCTCATTCTGTCAGACGCTTCAGTGGTTTTCCTACGATATGTTGAAAGAAGAGTTGGGCACCAGTCTGCTGAGTAAGCAGATACAGGGCGATGATTCAGCAGAAGATGCTGTCAAGCAAAGACTTAGCGATAGTTTTGAACTTGCGCAGGATAGCTGATCTTTGACCTTGTGATTCCTCACCTGTTTCGACCTCCCTTATAGAAATAGTGAGATCGTGTTTTCTGTGATCGTTGGAGTCATGAGCAAAGTCAAAGACAAGCTTTGTCCGCACCCTCCACCCCGGATGTTTCTCAGTTTGCACATTTTGATCTCAAGTGTCACAATCTTATAAAGGACCCAAATGCAGCACTCGAGAAACCACAGAGTATTGGGCCGGGCAGAGGGTCAGGGAGCAGGTGAGGCGGTCAGCGTAGGTACAGGCAGGGTCAGACAGCAGGCAAGGCAGGATAGTCCAAGGACAGGCAGGATCAGGCAGAGCTCAGGATCAGGATCAGGCAGAGCAGGCAGGTCGGGGACAGGCAGGGTCGGAACCGGGTAGGCAATCTGATGACAAACGCGTGAAAGACTAGCATAAGGCAAAGTACGATCTGGCAACGGGTGTGTGTCTGGTGAGGGTTTAAATACTGACAGTGAAGCTAATGGGTGCAGAAGAGAAAGAGAGCGTGCAAAAACGTGGGTGTGGTTAACAGGTGAATGGAAAACTACTGGTGAAAGATGGAGCAGACTGTGACATCAAGGACAAATACAAACTGTGACTTCCTACACAAAGCTGCTGGTCAGACAGCCAATGGGAAACCAGATCAATGGTGAGACACTTTTACAATCAGGTACTGAAATGTGGAGCATTCATTCAACTTCATGTTGAGTTGCAGCGATTAGTCGGCTTATTGATTAGAGAAAAAAGAATTCCAGAAAATTAAAGTAGATCTTCACCTTGAACTGTGAGAAACAGGCATTTTTCCCAATTCTTGGGACATTTTACGGACCACGCGATCTAACATTCATCAATAAAATTATCTGCAGATTGATCGGTAATGAAAAGTAAGCAAGTATAAAAATGTATGTATTTGATATCATCCTTGGTATCTATAATAGCAGCTTTTGAAAAGTTATGAGTTTCCTTAAAGGCAAAATACCTACGAGTTCAAGAGGATATCTAATAATCATTCGTTCAGGTCTCTACCGTTTCGATGTGGATCAGTTTTTTCTTACCAACAGCTTCAAACAATGACAATGTCCTATTAACCGCCATTTTGGTCTGTCCCTCTCCCTGATGATACTTTATCTGCCTTTACCAACATGTTTCCTCAAAGTGAGAATTTGAAAATGTTCCTATGGGACTTTTCGGGGTACACTTTCTCGGGTTTTGCACAAATGTTGAGATCTTTCATTCTGTTGATATCCATTTATTGTTGCTTTCTCAACGGTTCATGGAATGCCTTTCATAAAGCGCTTTTCTTTCTTTTTTCCCAACCCTCAAAGACCTTTACACATGTATTTCACCAATTCAGAGGCAGGGGCTGCCATGCAAGGTGCCACATGCTTGAGTAAACTTACATTCACACATGTTGGCCATGCTATGTGAGCAATTTGGGATTAAGTATCTTGCCAAAGGATACATCAGCATGTTGACTGCAGGGGCTGGGATCGCACCCTCAACCTTCCGATTAAACGACTACTCATGTCAACGAACCAATATTGGACAATGATCAGAAATGGTTCTTAGTTTTTTTGAATAACTATATCAAAAGTTTCTTGGTCCCAGGGTTTTTAGACTCGCTGAGATTTGAACTGTAACCAGCACACCTAAATCAGTGTATAGCCCAGCGTTGTTCCTGCACGGCGACTACAAAAATAACCACATTTTGCTTTTAGAGATTTGTACTGTTGTGACTTGTAATGTCTACAGGATGCTCAGGAAGCTTTGCATCTCTATCATGTAAGGCAGTGGTTCTCAAATGGGGGTACGCGGACCCCTAGGGGTGTGTTGGAGTACTGCAGGGGGTACGTGAGATTTAAAAAAAAACAACATAAGTAATGCATTTTTTTTTTCTTTTTTCTCTTCATTCCCCACGCCCCTAAATAAATAAATATTCCGATTTTAGGAAAAGTAACGAAGTTTAAGCAGTGTGGGTTTTATATTAACAGAGTTACACATATTTCAAAACGCGAAGTGTAATAACTGCAGTTTGCCTCCCTGTCAGAATGACAAAGATCCTCAGTGAAGCACAAGCCCATGTTTCTCACTAAATTGTAAGTACAACTTATTAAAAAGATCAGTTCAATGCAACGAATGTCGTCTTAATGTTATTGCATGATGTTAAAATTGGTTTGCCATGAATTTAGTCATGGATTGTAAACATTTAAAATGTAGCATTTAAGTGTTTCTACGTGCAACAACATTAACTTTAACCTTTCCCTCATGCGATGGCAGAGCGAACAGGTACAGGCAGGGCCCATAGTGATAGCCCTATAGTTTAAATCTACTTCCCCCAAATAAACATATGGACATGGGTTACTATTTAAAACAAATGGTAAATGTATTTAGGAACCTATCAATGGAGTGGACCTCAAATCCTCTAGGGGGGTCCGGGGGCATGCTCCCCCGGTAATTTTTTTAATTTTGGAGTTAAATGCATCAATCTGGTGCATTTTGAGGGGCAAATAAAGAGACTAGATCTATGGAAACACCTATATGAAACAGAACTGTATACATTTCAATAATCATAAAATCATGGCCATAACCAATAACATACCATTTCCAATATGAAAAAAACACTGAAACTTGTTTATTTATTTTTGGTTCATTTATAATTGTGAGTGTGTCTGTGCTCCTGAATCAGCCTCTCCTGTCTCCCTCCTCTCCCTCCTCTCCTCCCTGCTCCTCTTTGAGGCAGCAGCAAAGACTAGTTTTAGCTCTCAACAAGTTTTAAAAGTGTATCTTACCCTTTTTCACCTAGTTAACTTTTTAGTTATTTATTCATGCATATTTTACTAATCACTACCCCCTCAAATGGAAATATATGTTTACATAAATGGTGACCAAACCGTTAGAGACCCACTGAGAACTTGGACTAAATTAACTATCTAAACACTCAGTCCTTTACCTCACCTGAGCTGAGGTTATCCCGAGCTTGAATGACACACAGATACCAATCAAGGCAGGGCTTTGATTTATGATCTGTATGACAGTGGCCATGTCGGCAGGCCACATCATGTAGACAGCCGGTCACCCTGTGTGAGGCAGGCCACTTAACAGGCCAGGCCATCGGGAAACCCCCAGGTCCTCCCGATGGCCAGTCCGGGACTGGGTACAGGAGGCGTAGAGCAAGGGATCATTGTCCACAAGTTAATCAATCGCAGATGGCGTCGTGGTCACGGACGAATGAAAAAGAGATCAATGACCTCAATGGGATTTCACCTGGATAAATAAAGGTTTTGAATTGAATTGAATACAAAAAAAAATAAAAAAATATTATTTAATAAATAAATTAAAAATAACCTAAATGGGTCGCGAAATATACTTGGGTGGCCGTTAATATACCTGGGCGGCCCGCCCAAGTATAGTGTATGTGTGGGAAAGCCTGAGCGCTGTACTGTACCTCTTTAGGCATTTTTTCCTTAACAAAATGTTTTTGCGCTGATCAGGGGGTAATCACACTCCCAGTTCTGCATAACTTCTGCTCAGTCATAGTAACAGGAGCATAACTGGGACAATCACAGGAAGACAGGAGCATCCAGCCTCACTAACCTTTACATAAAAACACCTCTATAACGAGAGGATGAATTTTCACAGGCTCTTTGATTGAGTGTCAGGTTGCAGTGCAGTTGTCCGGCTCTTCCTGCAGCAGCAACCCAAACACTCCCAGCTCCTCTGGAATCTCCGACCCGCAATGGAAACAGGTCAGAGGATTCTAAAAAGAGGACCTTGGCCCTGCAACAGTTATTGTCTCCTGTCCGTCACACCCTTTTTCCACTCACACAGCTGTTTCACACGAAGAACATGACAGCTGGTTGCGGGGAACGTGCACACTACCGAGGTCACGGAACTCTGGGAAATCCCAGGGCGGGCGGCTCTGGAAGTGATGAGGAGAAGTCGATGCTTAAAAGTGTCTGTCAGCTTTTAAAACAAAGTATTAATAATTGTTCTCGTTCTGTTTCTATTCTGTATTTCTAAGGATATACCGGGAATTTGCCTATTAGGGCCCCTAAACTATAGGAGAAACATTCTTTCACTTTTGTTATCACACTTTTTTTGTAAAGCATTTATTTTATTTTTTTGTATCATTTCCTCTGGTGTTAACCTGTTAAGCCCTGAGCGTGTTTTTCAGGACTCAGGCTCGAAAATGACATTCCCAGAACAAATGACTATTATCTTCACTTCTAAAAGGGGTAAATTAATCATCTTTTTTCTCAAAGCAATGATAAACCTGTGAGTTGGATAGAAAAAGTCAGAATCAATATAGATGTTTTTATTTTAAACTAAATTCGGATTGAACATAGTAAAAACAATTATAGTTTCCGTCCAAAAAAAACTATTACTTATAGTGAAAACCACCCTTGAATGATGGGATAGTAGACTAAAAGCTTTAGGAATTCAAACTATAACATATAATAAGTACCCTGTATCAAGAAACCTGATGTACCTATATGATTCTGTTTTCTTCAAGTTGGTATCTTCTTGGTCGAATGCACTTATTGTAAGTCGCTTTGGATAAAAGCGTCAGCTAAATGGAATGTAATGTAAAAAAGATTGATGCAAAACAAGTGAAATCTGACCTTTATAAGAGAGGTTTAGGGGGGAAAAACACTTCTGGGGTCATTTGGGTGCATTTGCCATATCTCTGGAACCCATCTGTCGATTTTGATGATTGACACCTCTTTTGAACCGATAGAGCCAATAGAATCAAGGGGAAGTTCCTAAATCCATCTAAACATCACCATTGGTGAATGAGAATGATGCGCAGCATGCCCAAAACCGGAAGCTCACATACACTCTCGTAGCTCTCATAGCTATATATGAAAACTCCGGTTATTGACATAAATGTTATGATGGATTATCAGTAATCATTTCAAAGTGACACTGAGACATTGGATTAACCTTCAGCAGCGTTTATATGCGTTGTAATGCCATTGAACACAACTTTTGCATCAGAAACAGCAAAGGTAAGAAACATTTGCCGTTTTGGCCACGTAAAGCTAAGTTGTGTGTTTTGGCTTTGGTGCCACGAGTTCTGGTCGCACAGTGATGATACTTATACCATGAAATCCGTGGAATCTCAGCTTTCATATGATATCTGTTTGTGCAGATCCGATGAAGTATACAATATGTCTACGGTGAGTTATGTGCCAAGTGCGTCAGCACTCTTTCGCTTAGTGCTAATTCAGAGGCTCGGCGTTACAGTTGTGTTTTCTTTTGGTAAAAATGGTTCATATCGCCAGGTAGCTGAGTTTCTTCCCGTTAAGTGGATATGACATATTAATAGGTTGTTAAATGTTAAGAAGCCCTTGTTTCTTGCAAGATGTTGCGGGAGCCCCCCGCCCCCGGGCTTAACAGGTTGAATAGCAAAAACACTCCAAATTTGTTTTTGTTAGAATTAGTGTTGCACGGTGTACCGATAATTGAAAGGTACCGCGATACCCTGCCGTTAAAAACGTTACGATACCTCCGTTTCATTAGTATCGGTACTTTAAGAATGACGGGGGAAAGTACTCCGGTGAGAAAGCGCCGTTTTAATAAGAGCCGTGTGTGTCTGCTTCCACTCCCTGCACTGCAGCCGTGCCTGCAGTCCCTCCCCTCTCAAGCACGCTCTAAGTCCCTCCCCTCTCTCGTGCACACGCTAGCTGCCAGAGCATGTGAGAAAACGAGAAGCATGGCTGCAAGTGGGAGTGCAACTGCCGCTGCGCCTCGGCTTGTTGACAAAAAAGACGCCAGAAGCGAAATTTGGAAGTATTTTAGCAATATCTCTGATAGTTTCAAAAAGTTTCCCTTTTTTTAAGAAAAGTATCGAAAAAGAATCGGAATCGCAATTCTTGACTTGGTATCGGTGTCGAAACCAAAATGTTGGTATCGTGACAACACTAGTTAGAATGCTAATCCAATCCAAACAATCACTGAAAATGAATCAGTTATTCTTGGGTTTTTTGCAGCAAAATTATTTCTAACAATGTTTTCGTATTTTTTTTCCTTTCAATTATTCTTGGCCTTGGAAAAAGCAACTGGGAAAAAAGATTCACCACAAGGTTTATTTTGTATCGTTTCTGGAATTTTTGATCATATCAAATTATCAGACGTTAAGCAGATGTTTGTTTTTTTCCACAAAGAAAAGTTAAGACAAAAATGTGAACATCTATTGCTGAAGAAGTCTGTCTGAGCTAAACCACTCCAGAACAGCTACTAAATAAACTTTGTTTAAGAGACTGTTTCCCCCTAAAGCATGATCAGTTCTGTTTTTTTGTCTGATTTATTAAAAATATGAAAATAAATGCAAGTTTAGCCCTGTTTCATAGTTTAATATATATATATTTATAGATGAATAGTTTTGTCTGTCATTAGTAAGAAGAACTCCCTAATTTCCAGGGCTCAAAGGGAAATCTAAATGTATTTGACCAACATTCCAAAACCTAAACATAATATCTACTATAATTACATAATTATAAAAAAATAAATCATTATTTTAAAACAAAGATATCAATTATATAAACAAAGACATCATTACATACATTCTTGCTATTAGAAGTTGGATGCTAAGAAAATGTGGCACTTTTAATATATATGAGTGATTAAAAGTAGTAATAATAACGTCAGTAATAATCTGTCATAGCACTAATAGATTATCAACAAATAGTTTCAGACCTAGAATAGATAGAATGTGTTGTTATTAGTCAGGGCTGTAACTAATGTGTACCTAATAATTAGTAAGATCGAAAAGAAAAAGAAAGCATCAAACCCTGCCCTGTTTGGCTCTGCATGTTTCAGTCTGGTCGCTCTCACCTTCCCTGAGCCATTCCAGGCCTTGAATATTTCCATAGTGGACAGCTGTGATCTAAATATACACAGGGACTTCCTAACTTCAGGAAAAAGATAGAAGGAAGGGCCGGATTCAGATCCTACCGCAAATTTCCTGTCAAAGCGTTCCTCAGCGACTAAAGAAAAACACAGAGTAAAAACAGTGGCAACATGCAGAGGTCACCCAGAGCACTGCCACTTTATTTGTTACACTCCTTTCTTGCAGTAGGCGTGTGTAGTGTGCAGAGCCAAGGCACTGTACACCTGTCTGACTCACATTCCTGCATTCACAGTTGACAAATGACAGCTTCTCCAAACAGGCTCACACATTCTCAATCTGTGTAGTACATTTCACCACCACGGTGGCCATTGAACACACTGTTGCTGCAGGATGAATATATGCTTCTGTATGTGTCCGTAAACTGGACTGCAGAGTGCCTGTTTCAAGGGCATGTATAAATACTGCTGGTTGTTGCTACAAACACAAAAAAAGGTTTAAACGTATGGCCGACGTGTGCAACCAGCTAAGCATTGAAGTGAACTTTCCCTCCGTCTTCCAGGTCAAACAGTCCTGCAGGGGTCTCTCAGCTTAGTGAAACCTGCAGTAGAATTCTCCACTCCGCGCTCAGGGTCCATTTTCCTGACAGATTGAGATGAAGTGTGTGAAAGAGGTGCCCTCGGTCACTCTGGGGACATCTTGCGAGGTGTCGCTGTGCAGCCTGTGACGCTCTCTCCGGCAGCGGGGAACAATAGGTGGAACCAGCTGCAGTGGGAGTCGGTGTGACTGAGTGGAGGGGCTGTTTACAGGCAGCCGGCCAGCGGGCCCAGGCCGGACACTGGCCTACGTCAGCCCCTCTGGCGGTTTATCGCAGCGCGGCCCTGCAGACCTGTGTGAGTTCACCTTCATCACAAGGTCTCCACTGTGCAAGGTCTCCATATGACCCTCTGAACACAATGAGGTTTATCTGCACTGTATGTTTGATGGATAGGACTAATGCATGTTGTACATTTTGCATCTGCAACATTGTATGTGAGACTCAAGGCTCAAAAGTTGAAACTGAGTTGGTGAACTGTGCATGTCACTATTTTATTTCTAAATATGTAACTGGTCAAAATGAGCTTTCAAATGTGATCATTGTAATTCGACACACCTGCCTACTTGCACGCATTGCATGACTGACACCTTTAAGACAGAACGGTGTAGCAAACAGTAACCGATAGGGGTGTAACGGTATACGTACGGTACGGGCCCTTCGGTACCGAACGAATATAACGTTAAACGTAAAAAATTGAGAACGTGAACAACTTTTTGGAAGTAATCTCAGGTGCTACGTCGCAGCATTCAGAGTAATTTGCTCACATTGGGTTCAACGCGTCATAGAGCGACCAAGTTATTTCATTGGACGAGAGGCATACTATGAGAGCTGGTCACAGGGATGCATTCAAATGTAGTCAGTAATTTGAGGAACTGTCGAAATGGTGAACGCAGATAAAGTTGAGCTCGAAAATCCTCCAGCATCATTGAAGTCTCCGGTTTGGGAACATTTTGGTTTCGCAGTTACGTACAAGGATGACGGACAAAGACAGGTGGACCGAACCAAAGCTGTTTGTCGGCATTGTTCAACTACAATTGGTTACGCGGCTGGCAATACATCAAACTTGCACACTCATTTGAAAAGGCATCACCCGAACGTGAATATCACCGGTACCAAAAGAAAAAAGACTGAAGTGCAAACCCAACTCCCGCAAGCATTTAAGCCTCCACCACTCGTAAAAAGTTCAGACCGAGCCAAAGCTATTACAAATGCCAAATCTCCTTATGTTGCCATGTTAGCAAAGCGCTACCTGGCTGTATCTGCTACCTCTGTCCCTAGCGAGAGGGTGTTCTCAACAGCAGGAGACATTGTTAGTGCCAGCAGATCTGCCCTTTCAGCAAGCAATGTGGACAAGTACATTTTTCTTTAAAAAAACATGAAAATACAATGACAAGCAAGTCATAATGTCAAACTGGCTGCTAGGTGCTAGTACAGTACAGTTCAAATACAGATTATTTCAGTTCATCGAAATGCTGCACCTTAATGTTTATTTTATTATATTTTGTATTTATTTGAGTGAATATTCACAGTTTAATAATAATTAAAAACCCAAAACTAATAGTTTATGTTTTGTGAGTACTAGTACAGTAAAGTTCAAATACAGACTATTTCAGTTCATCGAAATGCTGCACCTTAATGTTTATTTTATTATATTTTGTATTTATTTGAGTGAATACATAATTCACAGTTTAATAATAATTAAAAAATATATATATTTTATGTTTTGTGATAATTTTGTCTGCTCTACCGAGAACGTACCGAACCGAGGCCTAAAAACCGAGGTACGTACCGAACCAAAATGTTTGTGAACCGTTACACCCCTAGTAATCGATGCCTGTTCCTTCATTTTTCGAGACACCATGCGACCGTCTGAGCTAGAGATGCTGGAGTAAGAACAGAACTGGTAAACCCTCCTGCTTCCCTAAAATGTGGCAACATCCTTTCCTGTGAGTTATTTAGAAACAACCCAGGATGTGGTGAATTTTAAACCTGTGTTAAAGCCATCCACAACATGGAGGGCAAGGGTTGCAAATCAAATCAAGCAGTTTTAAAGAGCCTGTGACACGAGTTTCCCCCATCATCCAAACCCATCAATTTGAGTAAATATTGTCCTCTTGAAAACCGTTACTGAACTGATTTGGGATATTTGTACTTTGATAACCATTAATCTCCCCTTCAATGTTGACCATATTCTGGATCTTCTCGGGGATTCTTCAAGTCCGACGGGAGGAAATTCAGCAGCTCTCACTACCGATTTTTAATCCTAATTTAATCATCATCTTCACCACGATCATTTATGTTTATGTTCGCCGAATTGACATGAAAGCACTGATAAATATGAATATACTGTAGTCAACTTCATTAAAACGTTATTAACGTGCCTAAACTCAGTAATTCACCATTTCTACGCATGACAACACACTTTGTCCGTGTTTGGCGCTCTCGCTGCACAGTGAAGCATTCCCGCATTGACGTCACTTCCGGGTTCCCCCAAAACTTCAAAATGAGTCGAAGGAATTTCCCCGCGATGTTCGAAATTATTGATATTTATCGGAACGGTATTGCACCTTCTTTTTTAAACTGACGGTTCGAGATTACTAGTAGCCCAATATTTCATTGCACAACAGTTGTCTTTAACTTTTAACTGTATTAAACGTATTCAATTAGTTTTCAGATGCTGTTTTTTATTGTTATTAGGGATGCTCCGATCAATCGGCCACCGATCGATATCGGCCGATACTCACTCTCTGCCGATCGATCGGTGCTCTCTAAAAATGCCGATCGCATGACGTAAATACATGACACTTTTCTCAGTGCGTGGCAAAACAAGCTCTCCAAAATGGCTTCACCAGTCTGGCAGTATTTTAAAGTGCCCGAAAATGACAATAAAATAGCGGTATGCAACGTGTGTGAAGCAGAAATCCTGCAGCTCCACCCGCTGTGACGGACAGAGATGGGGTCGTCACTAAACATTTTTAATATATTACATATTACTTTAAAAAAAAGTAATATATTACACTACTTCGTTACTCTCTACATAAAGTAACTCGTTACTTTATTCGTTACTTTACTCGCCGAGCACGTACGAACTGCGCATGCAGTGTCAATAACTCTCCTTACCAGCAGGCGACGGTAGTGTGTATTCGTCATTCAAAACAGGCAACAACCGGAAGACAGAAAAGAAGAACAGACTGCGTGATGATATAAACGTGTGTGCGTTAGCTTCACCTTAGCATGTGTTCTATGCAGGTGTTTGTTGAGTTTTGACGTGGTGTTTACAGCAGTGGATAACAGCTTCTGGCATGGACACAGTTTGCACCTCACCGTCACATTCCTGTCTATTCTTCGGACGAACTCAAAATAATGGGCATACCTCCACCCCTCGAAAGTTATCGCTGACTCAGCCATGTTTATGCAGCACTGCACGTGGAGATGT
Source organism: Pseudochaenichthys georgianus (assembly GCF_902827115.2). NCBI lineage: Eukaryota > Metazoa > Chordata > Actinopteri > Perciformes > Channichthyidae > Pseudochaenichthys > Pseudochaenichthys georgianus. Next base: position 6,788,571 of record NC_047521.1, on the reverse strand, counting down.
GGACGCGCAAGTCGCGCAGATTACGTACATATAAACCTGCGGCGGAAACGCCTCTTGTCTGTCAGTGTGATTATGACTGATTTTAGTAAGTAGGGAAGTAACGCGTGTCGGGGCAATGTTAGTAACTGTAGTGTGATTACTGAATTATAAAAGTAGTGTGTAGTGTTTAGTGTGTCCGACAAAAGTAATATTATTACAGTAACGCGTAACGCGTTACTGTAATAATATTACTTTTGTCGGACACCAAACTCTGGTGACGGACCGCTGAGCGGAGCAACACACACACTAAGAGTTAGACCTAACACACTTAGCTATTTCATCTACCTCTGGAACAAGCTAAACTAATTATAAATATATGTATTCTTCACTGTCGGGTCTCTCATTACTGGATCAGTGAGCTGCATGAGATACTGACAGGCTGTCAGGAGAGAGAGGGAGAGAGAGGAAAAGAGAGAGGCTCCCGTTATTTCTCCCGTGTTATTATCCAAAGTTAATGTAAACTTGAATAATGTACTTCATTTGAATGTAATAATTATGTTGTTTGTTGTTTGTGGAAGCGCCAGTGAATGAGCCCCATTAACTGAGTTTTAAACATCACTTTAAATGGAAGATCCCCATAGGCCCCGCCCAATCGATTGGGTCGGTATCGGCCGATACTGATTTTGGCGATCGGCCCCAAAATTGGCGATCGGAGCATCCCTAATTGTTATTGCAGAAATTGTGTCATTATTTTGAATGCAGCAAGTCACCAGGACTGAGTTCGTTGAATCGGGGTACGTTATCTACCGATAATTTGCCTGAAACGCCTCGATTGGACTCAGAGTGACATCACAATGTAACACTTGCGATTCTATTGGCTAGCACTCCTACACATTGCACATGATAGGCTAAGGGCAGAGACATCTCTGACAGATCTCTAAGCGGGGGACCAATCACAACAGAGCCGGCCAGCTAACCAATCAGAGCAGACTGGGCTCTGGTTTCAGACAGAGGGTGAAAAGAGGTGCTGCAGCACAGGCAGTATGAGAACAATAAAGAGCTTTTTGAACATTAAAGCATGGAGACATGTCCCAGCAGAGACATTAAATACAAATATAAAGCTGAAAATGAACAGAATAGGGACTCGTAAAATGTTGATTAAAGCAAGCCTATGTCGGGCCGTAGTGCACTCTTTCGGGCATATACTTCCTCTTTGGTACTTTACCCGCACAGAAGTTACAAAAAAATGTTCTCTTACTCAATGTTGGTTAAGACACATTGACCCACATTGCAACAGCAGAAGTGCCAATTCTCCTTATTTCTCTGCAGGTTCCAGGAAACCTGACGCATCTGTGTTAAAACCATCCAGAAGCCTGCTTGACTCCCATGATTCATATTTGCCCTGCCGACCTCGGCAGCTTTGTGTACAGTTTGTGTACGTGCAGCTGTCCCTGTTTTATGACAGGTAAATATTGTGTTTCGCCTTCCACTCAAAGGGTAGTTTCATAAATAGTTTCTTTAAAAAAAGGCCCGTCTTGAGCTGGGAGTAAACAACGCGTGCCGCAGATACTCCGGCTTGGGTTACCCTGCTTTGTGTCTCCCACCTCGGCCATTAAAAGAACTGTGGCCCATTAAACATCTCAGATGGGAATAACTAAATATGTTCCACGTCTGTTATAACAGACACACTTATGGTGAATCAGCAGGGATCATATTTTTTCCACCTCTCACTGGTGATGATTAAGGGAAGGTCAGATGTGTCATGTCAATCACACAAAAGTGAGAAGTGTTTACGACCAGGAGCTTAAACTGTGGGCTGTGTTCAGGACGAAAACAAAGAATGCTGAGTCACTAAAACCAGGAGGATCACACAGGAGACTACAAATAGCAAGATGACCCGATGTGATCTTCCGTTTTGAGGCAGTTTTTAAATGGATCAGTATCTAAGGCTGTGACACACATTCAGAAACTTTATTTATAACATTGATGTTAACATTCTAAATCAACATTTGAATTCCGGGTAGCTTTTTCCTTTTTTGCATGTTTGTTCTTTTTGTTTAAAGCTGCTTTTCTGCTGATTAATATAAGCCTAAATGATACGTATTATAAAAACATGTGCATGTATATATATACTGAACAAAAATATAAACGCAACACTTTTGTTTTTGCTCCCATTTTTCATGAGATGAACTCAAAGATCTAAAACATTTTCTATATACACAAAATAACCATTTCTCTCAAATATTGTTCACAAATCTGAAAAAATCTCTGGGGGGTCCGAAAACCAGTCAGTATCTGGGGTAGGGTTAGGGTTAGGGTAATGGTGTCAATCGAGTGGCCTGTGTTCGTCGTCCATTACATACGCCTGCCCATACCATAAACCCACCACAACCATGGGCCACTCGTTTCACAACATTACCCTAACCCTAACCCTACCCCTACCCCTCACACCAGATACTGACCGGTTTTCGGACCCCCCCAGACCCCCCAATAAAGCAAAACTGCACGTTTCAGAGTGGCCTTTTATTGTGGCCATTCTAAGGCACACCTGTGCAATAATCATGCTGTCTAATCAGCATCTTGATATGCCACACCTGTGAGGTGGGATGGATTATCTCGGCAAAGGAGAAGTGCTCACTATCACAGATTTTTTCAGATTTTTGAACAATATTTGAGAGAAATGGTTATTTTGTGTATATAGAAAATGTTTTAGATCTTTGAGTTCATCTCATGAGAAATGGGAGCAAAAACAAAAGTGTTGCGTTTATATTTTTGTTCAGTGTATACAGTATACTGTATATGCGATTCCAATGATGACTTGCAGGATTGTTCTAAACTCAATATGGATTAGGGCTGCACGATTTGGGGAAATAATCTAATTGCGATTTTGCGATTTGCGATATTTGTTTTTAAGCGACCCAACGGAAGTTTATTCTAAAATGCGGCCATATCTCCGGCTAGGAAGGTCGTATCAACGTGCTCCCGTCTCTAGCGCCCCCGCAGCCCGAGCTACGAGTGAAAGAACTAAGCTTACATGAAACTTCCGTTGGGTTGCTTTAAAGTCAAGCTTCAGTTTAAGACTCACCCTGTAATAGATGTAGAACATGTGATGGAGCATTACTAACCTGACTCAGATGCTTTGTTTCACCAAACCATCTAGGAAAGCTCCATTGGAAGCTGTTTGGAAAGGGTAGGCACTTTCAAAAATTAAAATAAATAATAATAAATATCGCAGGCTTTTCGATTTGATAATTGCATCATTTCAAATCGCGATTTCGATTTAAAATCGATTAATCGTTCAGCCCTAATATGATGGATGTATAACATTTATTTAAATAAAATGTATAAATAATTATTTCCAGAATTAACTGCATGTTTCTATCAAAAGGAATATTGCAGTTCAATAAATATTTCTTGCCGTATAGCCTTTTTAAAAACAACTTTTCACTGCCATCAAACACTGTTTTCTTTCCACAACACAAAGGGAGTTACTCACGGGTGGTGTCAAATATATTGATAGAAAGTTTTGAATGTTAAATAATATATGTATTGATACTAAAAATGAAATGTAATTAAAAGAAGTTCAAAATATACTAACCTTGTCCCATACAATTAATAGATATTGTATCTCTGATGGTTTCATAATGCTTAATACTGGCCTTATGCAGTACAACGTATCAGGAGTTAAGGTTGTATTCCACAGTGGCCGACAGGGGCATGTACATCTTCACCAACTTGACGACACATGCAAAGCTTTAAGAAAACATTTGCCAACTTGACGAAACATGCACAGCACTTACTAAAATTGCTGCATAAATAAAACACTGCAAATACAAAATGCTGCAAATACAAAATGCTGCAAATAAAAAACGCCACAAGAAGCTCAAACACAACGGAAACAAGGACACTAAATACTACTACTTAAATCCTTAAGTTATATTTATTTGGAAGCGTTTATTTTCACACAATTCAATGATATCTAGGCATCGATCAAGGTCAACCCATCCCTCCTCGCTGCTTTTTGCACGGACACAAATAAAGCCAGACAGATGCACTGACCCCCACAGCTGTAGAAGGGTTTCCAAGCAGAGAATCTCTAAATCTAAATGTAACCCCTACTTTCCTATTTTCTCTTTAACAAGGGGAAACAAATCGCAATCAGGAAACATGATCACCCGGGGTTTCCAGACGGAAAAAACGTGCCGAGTAAAAGTAGCAGAAGGAGGGGAAAAAAAAGTCCAGTCTCTTTTTATTCATTCAGCTGCCCCCAATCCCCCACCCGCCTTTGATGTTTCAATGTTACCCCGAGACACAGCCAGTTGTGTTGTGTGGTCTTAAGTTACACAGAGGAAGAGCGAGTGGAAAAAAGAGGAGCAGCAGACATTGGATACAATGGAACCACAAGGGGAGAAACTGTGAGAGGCAGCCAACATCTCTGCCCCCCCCCCCCCCCCTTCATTCACCCCAAACATTCCCACTCTTAAACACTCGTCTGGGTCTGTATGTGAGTGTGAAGTAACACTGATCCCATCAATTCACAAAAAACTTTAGATGTAATCCTTCTCAGCAGCACCAGGACCAGGCAGTTTTATCCCGCAGCCTGTCAATAATACAGTATATATTTGTATTTCACAGTTTGCAGTATTTATTCCACTGTACAGATGAATGTTGTTTGTTCACATGATCTTTTCATGAGTGAAAATAAGATTCCAATTTATGATGAAGTTGAGCAGTTCTGATATTTTTCATGTAACGAATCATGATGATATTACAGGTACTGTGATAAAGGTGACACTGTTCTGATTGCACTAAAACACGTTTTTATACCCATATTTAAAGCATAGGGCGGTTTGTCTTTAATTCTTTGACCCATTTCCTAAGATACATTCAGAAAATTGCTAAAAATTGCCTATCTTATATCAGAATATATTGATTCGCAACCCTGATGATACAGTAGGTATGTTATTAATAGTTTTGAGAGCTTCTTTTCTGAAAACTCCTTCCTGTTGCTGTTTGAAACGCTGCTATATGAGCATTGAGAGCCATGCAGTAAAGTCGTGCAGATAAACAATGAGCTGAAATTCAATAAGAAACTCTGTAAAGCTGGGGAGCTACAGATTCAGCTGTACGTAAATCTAATGATTTACCATTGTTTTCACATTACAAATCAATACATCTTTTGATTATAGGGGCTTTAAGGGCTCTTTATTAAATATATTTGATGATTTTATGTTTCTACAAGAAGAAGATTCTATCATCCTAGTAAATACTATTTTCATTTGTTTCAAAATGTCAAATATCAACTTTGTTATCATCATTAAAAATCCATCATCTGTAAGTCCACGAAGCATAGGCCACTTTTAATAATAACCAATTTTTCAATACTGTTTTTTTACACCATTCTTTACCCTTATTCTGATGTTTGATTTCAAATTGTGCAAAACAACACAACATCAACACAACATCAACACAGGCTGGTAGTCCCCTGTGTGGTTCTCCCATGCCGTCATGCTTCTATAATAAGAAGCCTCCGATAGAACACCCATGTGTAGGGGATGTGGGCACGCGAAAACTCCTCACATGTGTCACTCCAATCATGTTTACATTTTAGAGCAGTTTTACTGAGGCCTCTCACCCTCTTCCTGTACTGACTCTGCGGACCCTCCCCGGGTCCCTCAGTGACCTCCACATTGTCGCTGTAAGCACGAAGAAGCCTTGTTGTTCTCGGGTAGGGTTTAAAACAAGGCGCAGCAGCGTTGTGACGAATACTTCTACAAGGGTCCTAATCCTCAGTTCCTACAGCAGCCACGTGAGCCTCACACAGTATCAGGTTGGTCAGTGAGTGTCACTGGTCTGTAAATCATCTGTGTGAAGGTCAACACTGATGGAGACTCTAGCAGCATTAAAGGAGCTTTAACGTATCTGTTATATTCTTATACAGTACGTGTGGAACGAGAGAGTGCAGAGTTGATATTTAGCAGCCTATGCTTACACTTTGGCCCTCCTACATGAGCTGGTATAAATGTAGTGACACAGAAATATCATGGTGATGGGTATTACGCCCACACTACGCCATCACAACAAACACCACGTGAATCTGACCAATCTCCTTCCACTCCCCCGGTCCACACAACCCCCCCCAATGCAACGTCACCTCAGAGCAGCCCTGCTCAACACACGCTCCATGCACAATAAAAGCCACATTCTAAATTAATTCATTAAAGACAATAACCTGGACTTTCTGTATCTGACCGAAACATGGCAAAAACCCCTGGACTATTTTTCTTTAAATCAAATCACCCCAGCAGGATTCACATACATTGACAAACCTCGCCCACAAGGGCGGGGTGGTGGTATAGCTGCTATTATCAGAAAGGAAATAATAACTACCATAATCCCCATCCCTGATGTTTCTTCATTTGAACACCTGATCGTTAAACTCTCTGGTCCCACTCCCCTGGTCACAGCCATCATCTACCGTCCCCCGAAGCCAAACCCCTCCTTTCTCTCCGACCTCTCTGACATTCTCACTCAGCTTTCTGCCATATCCCCATCTGTTCTCCTCTTAGGTGATTTTAACATTCATGTTGACGACCCGACCTGCAAATATGCCTCTGAATTTAAGGAAACCCTTCACTGCTGCAACTTCTCTCAACACAACAACTTCCCAACACACAGCCGTGGTCACATCCTGTACTTGTTCTGCTCCACTGGTCTCACCATCCATCATCTGTCCAGCCTCAATCTCCACATCTCTGATCACCTGGCCATCATCATGGACATCAACATCCCCATCCCCGCCCAAAAGCAAAAACGCACAATAACCTACAGAAATCTCAAATCCATCTCACCTTCAGCAATCACTGCCTCCATTACCTGCAAGATGTCTGTCTCCCCCCCCCCCCCCCCCCCACACTTTCTGAAAACCCATCTGAACTTGTGGACTATTATAACAGCACCCTCTCCTTCTGTCTCAATGAACTGGCCCCCACAAAAACAAAAAATGTCTCTTTCATACACTCCGCCCCCTGGTATACCCCCGAACTCCGCAATCCGCAAATCAAGGAAACGTCAACTTGAACGCCAACACAAGAAAACCACACTAACAGTCCATCTTCAAATCTACAAAGACTATCTCCAGCAGTACAGTAACGCACTCAAAGCAGCCCGGTCTAATTACTACTCACAACTCATTCAGTCTGGCTCCAGCAACCCCAAGCGTCTGTTCTCCACCATCAGCAAACTTCTCAAACCCTGTGACAACGCCACCTCATCCTTCACCACCGAACAGTGCAACTCTTTCCTCTCGTTTTTCCAAACCAAAATCAGCAACATTTACAGCAATCTGACACCCTCATCAGCACCCCCCACCTCCCCTCCTGGCTCCCCCCCTTCACCTCACAGCCCCTGTCCCACTTCTCCCCTTTGACCCCCATGCAACTGTCCGACTTCATGACTGGAATTAACTCCACCTGCACATTTGACCCAATGCCCTCCACATTTGTTAAAGAGAGCCTCCCTGCCATCTCCCAACTCATCGCCACCATCATTAACTCCTCCCTCAGATCTGGATCAGTTCCCCCCTCTCTCAAACTGGCTGCTGTCACACCCATTCTCAAAAGACCTGGACTCACACCTGACATCATGTACAACTTCCGGCCCATCTCAAATCTCCCCTTTCTGTCAAAAATACTTGAACGTGTCGTTGCCTCACAACTTAAAGCCCACCTCGGCTCCAATGATCTCTTTGAGCCATTTCAATCCGGTTTCCGTTTAAAACACAGCACCGAAACAGCTCTTCTCAAAATCACAAACGACCTCCTCCTCTCCTCTGACTCCGGTAACCTTAACATCCTCATCCTCCTCGACCTCACCGCAGCATTCGACACCATCAACCACGCCATCCTGCTGTCAGTAGTAGTAATGATACCCCTTTCGTCCAAAAAGTGACAGGTGATGTGACAGGTCACACCTCTCCCTACTTATGCAAATTAGCTAAGTCCCGCCCCCCATTGCGAGATCCTTTGATGTGATTGGGTACAATCATGTTAATGAGCTAAGTCCCGCCTCCCTTTGTTCGAGATCCTTTGATGGGTGTTATCACAGGTAGGTGTGAAAAGCCCCTCTGTGTAGTGCCTTTGTTGTCTAATTATTTGATGTGTTGATTAGGGCAGTCTCTTTGAAGTTATGTTGTCTGGCCCCTGTCCCCTCACACCCCTGTGTAGTCTAGTCCTTTGATGTGTGTTATAACAGGTAGGTGTGAAAAGCCCCCCTGTGTAGTGCCTTTTGTTGTCTAATTATTTGATGTGTTTATTAAGGCAGACTCTTTGAAGTTATGTTGTCTGGCCCCTGCCCCTCAGAGTTGAATACTTAGCCTTTGATGTTTGCCCTTTGATGTGAGGTGTTATAACAGGCAGGTGTGATTTCACACTGGTGAAAGCCTTTGATGTTAATCTAGGTGTCTCTTTGAAGTTATGCATGAGACTGTCTATCCTCCCCCTCCCAGCCTCCCCCCTTTTCTCCACCCCTTCCTTATGGCTATGACGCCAGCAGATAGTGGGGGTGGAAAGAAGTAGAAATACACTAAAACTAAATTAAAAAAGACAGTCATTTCCACTTACCAAGTCACCTTTCAAAAAAGAAAAATGGTAAGAGACACCTCAAATTGGGTTTAATCAGCCTGTGACAACTTACCGCCACCCGTCCGGAGCGCCAGTCAAGAAACGAATGCAGTGCGGGGTTCAGACGCCTACAGCCGAAAGATCATGTGTGCTGGAGGAGGGGCTCTGTGAGGAAGTGGCAGATTTCTCCCGGTTGTGTATTTTCTAATTCTAGCTCACTCGAGATGGTTTCTCCAAAATGACCTACCCCTAAAATATAATGGAAAAAGGAGAGAAAGACAAAAAAAACTAAATATCACAGTATGTTGAAAAAATATGAAAAAAGTAATGTTGTGTTTAAAATAACATGAAAGAAATCAAAGTAACGCCTCTAAAAAACATATATTTAGAAAAGGAATGTTAGTCATGTAAAGTTATCAAGACTGCTGTGTTTCATCGAAACAGTGTGAAATTCACAAACTTGCCTTTTAGAGAGACATAAAGAAAACAAATTCCTTTTTTTGCATCCATTAAAGTGTAACTAAAAGTATCTTAGTAACACAAGAAAAGAGAATAAAGCATTGATGTCAACAAAACTGGATTGCTCCAATGAAATAATAAATAAATAATTTCAAAAAAGTGCTTTTAAAGAAAATGTATTCAGATAAAGTATTTTATTTTCAGAAATGTTTTAAGGTTCTTGCATACATAAAAAGTGTATCTTACAGTTCCTTTGTGAGAAAAGTACACACAAATCTGCAGTGTGTCACTAAAAAGTTTTACACAGTGACTGACATTCTGTATGGGGGGTTCACACCTGAGCTGCTGCAGGGGGAGGGCGTTGAAAAGGGGGTGAGTATGTTTGGCTCTCAGGGGGATGGTGTGTTAAGAGTCAGATCCTTAACGAAATCTTTACACATAAATCTGCCGAGTGACTGTAAAAAGTCTTAAAATCAAAAAACTTGCCTTTTAGAGTCAGAATCCTAACGAAATCTCCTCAAACAGAGTACTTCATGGTAGTGGTCTTCTTTTATACACAAAAGTGTATCTTTTCAGTAACTTTCTCAGAGAATTTAAGCATAAATCTGTCAAATGTTCAAAACAGCCTTGTTTTCACTGAAATAGCCTCAAAATCACAAACTGACATTAAGAGTCATAATCCTAATTACATCTACTAAAACAGAGTACGTTCATGGTAGTGGTCAGCTTTTAAAAAGAATAGTGTATCTTTCAGTAACTTTCTCAGAGAATTTAAGCATAAATCTGTCAAATGTTCAAAACAGCCTTGTTTCACTGAAATAGCCTCAAAATCACAAACTGCCATTAACAGTCAGATGCTTTACGGAATCTAATAAAACAGAGTACTTTCATGGTAGTGGTCAGCTTTTAAAAAAGAAAAGTGTATCTTTCAGTAACTTTTTGAGAGAGTTAAGCATAAATCTGTCAAATGTTCAAAACAGCCTTGTTTCACTGACATAGCCTCAAAATCACAAACTGCCATTAAGAGTCAGATTCTTAACTAAATCTACGGACACAAAGTTTACTTCATTATCTACGTTTCAGCTTTTAAATACAAAAGTGTATATGCTTGACGAAATCTACTAAAACAATGTACTTCATGGTAGTGGTCAGCTTTTATACACAAAAGTGTATCTTTCAGTAACTTTCTCAGAGAATTTAAGCATAAATCTGTCAAATGTTCAAAACAGCCTTTGTTTCACTGACAGCCTCAAAATCAAAAACTGCCATTAAGAGTCAGAATCTTAATTAAATCTACTAAAACAGAGTACTTTCATGGTGGTGGTCAACTTTTAAAAAGAAAAGTGTATCTTTCAGTATCTTTTTCAGAGAATTTAAGCATAAATCTGTCAAATGTTCAAAACAGCCTTGTTTCACTGAAATAGCCTCAAAATCACAAACTGCCATTAAGAGTCAGATTCTTAACGAAATCTACGGACACAAAGTCTACTTCATTATCTACTTTTCAGCTTTTTAAACACAAAAGTGTATCTTTCAGTAACTTTCTCAGAGAATTTAAGCATAAATCTGTCAAATGTTCAAAACAGCCTTGTTTCACTGACATAGCCTCAAAATCACAAACTGCCATTATGAGTCAGATTCTTAACGAAATCTACAGACACAAAGTCTACTTCATTATCTACTTTTCAGCTTTTGAATACAAAAGTGTATATGCTTGATGAAATCTACTAAAACAAAGTACTTCATGGTAGTGGTCAGCTTTTATACACAATAGTGTATCTTTCAGTAACTTTCTCAGAGAATTTAAGCATAAATCTGTCAAATGTTCAAAACAGCCTTTGTTTCACTGACAGCCTCAAAATCACAAACTGCCATTAAGAGTCAGAATCTTAACGAAATCTACGGACACAAAGTCTACTTCATTATCTACTTTTCAGATTTTAAACACAAAAGTGTATCTTTCAGTAACTTTCTCAGAGAATTTAAGCATAAATCTGTCAAATGTTCAAAACAGCCTTGTTTCACTGACATAGCCTCAAAATCACAAACTGCCCTTAAGAGTCAGATGCTTTATGGAATCTAATAAAACAGAGTACTTTCATGGTGTAACGACTGAATGAACACAAGTGGAGGACTCAATAGCACGACTCGGAGACAGAGGATTAGGATGCAAAAAGGTCTTTATATCCAAGGTTCGGTACACGGGAATCAGATACTAGAAAAACACTGCTGGAACGCTAGGAATAACAAAGACGAACTGGCACTGAAGGGACTGTGGATGCAGACTAAATAGACAGAGGGAGAGATGATAATGGGGCACAGGTGAGGCTAATTAGGGAAGGGAAGCAGGTGGAGTTCAATCAAGGGCAGGAAAGCTGAGACTGAAATGAGAGAAACACAATGAGAACAGGAACAATAACAAAAACATCAGCATGCTGGCTAAACCCTTACAGTACCCCCCCCTCTAGGGACGGCACCTGACGTCCCAGGTTGTTCAGGATGTTGACGTTGAAAGTCTTGGATGAGGTCCTTACTGACATTACTGGTGGAGACCCATGACCTCTCCTCAGGACGGTAGCCCTCCCAGTCAACCAGGTACTGACGTCCCCGGCCTCTAGGTCGAACTGCCAAGAGGCGTTTCACAGTATATACAGGTCCACCATCAATAAACCGGGGGGGTGGAGGGGGTCTGGAGGTGGGGACCAGTGGACTCACTTTAACTGGTTTGATGCGTGACACATGGAATGTAGGATAGGCCCTCAAGGATCGAGGTAGTCGAAGCCGTACTGCCACAGGATTTATGACCTTGGATACCGGGAAGGGACCCACAAAACGAGGAGCCAGTTTGCGAGACTCCACTCGAAGGGGCAGGTCTCGAGTAGAGAGCCACACACTTTGTCCAGGTTGGTAGGCAGGAGCAGAGATACGTCGGCGATCGGCCATCCTTTTATAACGGGCTGAACTCCGTAGTAGCACCTGGCGGGCCCGGCTCCAAGTGCGATGACATCGGCGGATGAGGGCTTGTGCAGATGGAACACTGACCTCCTTCTCCAGGTCGGGGAACAATGGTGGTTGGTATCCATTGGCACACTGAAAAGGTGAGAGACCAGTAGCAGAACTAGGCAAAGTGTTGTGTGTGTACTCCACCCAAATCAGATGCGTGCTCCACGTGGCAGGGTTCTGAGACACCAGGCAGCGTAGACAGGTCTCAAGCTCCTGATTCAGCCGCTCCGTCTGGCCGTTAGACTGCGGATGATGTCCAGAAGAGAGGCTGACTGTGGCACCGATGAGTGAGCAGAAAGCCTTCCAAAACTGTGAGGTAAACTGTGGGCCCCGGTCTGACACAACATCCCTAGGGAAACCATGGAGACGGAAAATATGGAACAACACTGCCTCTGCTGTCTCTCTGGCAGATGGCAATTTAGGCAGCGGGACAAAGTGGACCATCTTCGAAAATCTATCCACAATTGTCAAAATAGTGGTGTTACCTTGAGACGGCGGCAACCCTGTGACGAAATCCAACGAGATGTCAGACCAGGGGCGATGTGGCACTGGGAGCGGGCGCAGAAGACCAGAAGGGGGCTGACGGGAAGTCTTGTTCCGGGCACAAACTGAACAGGCTGCCACGTACTCCTTGACCGACCTCTCCATGGAGGGCCACCAGAACCGCTGCTTAATGAAGAACATGGTGCGGCGAACACCAGGATGGCAGGAGAGGAGGGAAGTATGTGCCCAGTGGATGACCTGTGAGAGAAGAGGGTCAGGAACAAACAACCGGTTCTGTGGGCAACCGTCGGGAACCAAAACATTAGCACTCGCCTGCCTGACCCTCTCCTCAATGTCCCATGTGACTGCCCCCACTACACAAGAGGGGGGAATGATTAGTGAGGGAGTGCGAGGAGCTGGATCGGAATCAAACAGGCGGGATAGAGCATCAGCTTTAGCGTTCTTAGAACCGGGACGGTATGACAGGGTGAAGTTGAATCGGGTAAAGAATAGGGCCCACCTGGCTTGTCTGGAGTTGAGGCGTCTTGCAGATCTGATGTACTGAAGGTTCTTATGATCGGTCCAGACTAGGAAAGGGTGCTCAGTTCCCTCCAGCCAGTGGCGCCACTCCTCCAAAGCCACCTTAATTGCCAACAGCTCCCTGTTACCCACATCATAGTTTCTCTCGGCTGGGGAGAGTTTCCGAGACAGGAAAGCACAGGGGTGGAGCTTGTTGTCCTTCTTTGACCTTTGAGAGATGACTGCCCCAACGCCCACATCTGAAGCGTCCACTTCGACCACAAACTGCTGAAGTGGATCAGGAAGTGTGAGAATAGGGGCTGAAGTGAAGCTCTTCTTAAGCCTCTGAAAAGCCTGTTCTGCTAGGGGGGACCATTGGAACTTCACCTTGGGGGAGGTTAAAGCATGCAGTGGGGCAGCCACAGAACTATAGTTTCTGATGAAACGTCTGTAGAAATTTGCAAAGCCCAAAAATCGTTGCATGAGTTTCTGATTGGAAGGTGTAGGCCACTCAGTGACTGCACTAACCTTTGCTGGGTCCATCTGAATGCTGTTCTCCGAAATGACAAATCCCAGGAAAGAGACGGTGGAGACGTGGAACTCGCACTTCTCTGCCTTCACAAAGAGTAGATTATCCAAGAGACGCTGCAACACCTGGCGGACATGTTGGATGTGGGTCGTCTCATCCGGAGAAAAGATGAGAATGTCGTCGAGGTAGACAAAAACAAACTGGTTGAGCATGTCACGGAGAACATCATTAACCAGAGCCTGGAAAACAGCTGGAGCATTGGTTAATCCAAATGGCATTACGAGGTATTCGTAATGGCCACAAGGGGTGTTGAAAGCAGTCTTCCATTCATCCCCCTCCCTTATCCTTACCAAATGATAAGCATTTCGAAGATCAAGTTTAGTAAAAATCTTTGCATCCTGTAATAGTTCAAATGCTGAAGAGATAAGAGGAAGGGGGTACCTGTTCTTTATGGTAATGTCATTTAGCCCTCTGTAGTCGACACATGGACGAAGAGTCTTATCCTTCTTGTCGACGAAGAAGAAGCCTGCTCCAGCCGGAGAGGAGGAAGGCCGAATTATCCCGGCAGCAAGGGAGGAGTCAATGTATTTCTTCATTGTTTCCCTTTCGGGGCCAGACAAGGAGTAGAGATGTCCCTTAGAGGGAGAGGTCCCAGGGAACAAGTCAATGGAGCAGTCATAGGGTCGATGGGGAGGCAGGGTGGAAGCACGAGTCTTATTGAAAACCTCCTTCAGGTCCCGGTAACAGGTGGGCACCCTGCTAAGATCCGGAAAATCAGAGTCTGCTGCAGCTTGGAGAGGGGTAGAGACAGCAGTAGTTAGGGCAACAGTCACATGGGTGGAGGGCAGAGCTCTCTCTGGAGCAGGAGCAGAAGGGAAACATGTGGCCAAACAATCCTTATGCCAACCCAAAACTCTCCCGGTGGACCAGTCCATGTGGGGATTGTGTTTTACCAGCCATGGGTAGCCCAAAATAAGAGGGTGTGAAGGAGAGTTAAAAAGATGAAAACTCAGGGATTCAGTGTGGCCGTTAGCGATGATTAGTTTAAGGGGCCGAGTACGGTGAGTGACTCGGCACAATAAACGTCCATCCAGAGCCTTTGCTACAAGAGGCCTCAACAGGGGAACAAAATTAAGTCCAAGTCTCTTGGCTAATCTCCAATCAATGAAACTCTCATCTGCTCCGGAGTCAATTAGAGCAGCATGCGACAAAGTCTGAGTAGGAGTAATTAGCTGAGCAGAGGTGAGAGTACGAGAGGGACTAAAAGAAACAGTTCGACTCACCAGGACCCTCCTACTTACTGATGAGCCTGGTCTTTTACTGGGCATCTGGCTACAAAGTGACCCCTCTGTGAGCAGTAAATGCACCTCCCCTCCCGTAGGCGGCGCTGGCGCTCCTCAGGAGTCAGCTTTGCTCTTCCCAACTGCATGGGTTCCTCCTGGGCAGTAGGCGGCGCTGGAGAGTCGGTCGTCTGGAAACGCTGCTTGGAGAAAAAAGGACTGGCCTGAGACTGCCCTCTCTGGCCTGGCGGAGAAAACACAGCTCTCGACTTCTCCCTTTCTCTCTCTACGAGGCGAGTGTCAATTCTTATTGCCATAGCAATGAAACTATCCAGGTCAGAGGGAAGCTCTAGAGGAGCCAACTGGTCCTTGATGGGGCCAGACAGTCCATGGCGAAAAGCGTCGAAGAGGGATGAATCATTCCAGCCGCTGTCTGCAGACAAAGTGCGGAACTCCACGGCGTAGTCGGAGACACGTCTCCCTCTCTGGTGTAAATCCATTAGAGCTCTCGCTGCTTCCCTGCCTGGAGTTGTGTGATCAAATACTTTGCTTAAAGTCTCTGTAAAACCTCTCAGGGAATTACAGACTGGGGAATCTCGAGCCCACTCCGCCGTAGCCCACGCCTCCGCTCTGCCGGTGAGGTGGGAAACGATGTAGGCTACCTTAGCCCGTTCAGACTGGAAGGAAGCGGCTTGCAGCTCGAAGTGCAACCCACACTGGACCAGGAACGCACGACAGTTATCCGAGTCTCCGGAAAAACGCTCTGGTCTGGAGAGGTGAGGAACCGAAGGCAGCGGTGTCGGCATGGTGGCAGGAACAGGACCGGGAGCTGTAGCCGGATCCGACGCTGGAAGCGGAGTAGCAGAGCGTTGTGGATTGAGATGTGCCACCAGCTGCTGGATCTGATCTGCCAGCTGGCAAACCTTGCTGCCGATGGATGACTGGAAACCCTCCTGCCGATCCGACAATTCTCGTACTCCCTGGCAGACAGCGGTAAGTTGTTCATCTTGTAGGTTAAGACGAGCCCCCTGGGATCGAATAGCAGACCGCAAATTCTCAGAGTCGGCTGAGTCCATGGTTCTGGCCAGTTCGTACTGTAACGACTGAATGAACACAAGTGGAGGACTCAATAGCACGACTCGGAGACAGAGGATTAGGATGCAAAAAGGTCTTTATATCCAAGGTTCGGTACACGGGAATCAGATACTAGAAAAACACTGCTGGAACGCTAGGAATAACAAAGACGAACTGGCACTGAAGGGACTGTGGATGCAGACTAAATAGACAGAGGGAGAGATGATAATGGGGCACAGGTGAGGCTAATTAGGGAAGGGAAGCAGGTGGAGTTCAATCAAGGGCAGGAAAGCTGAGACTGAAATGAGAGAAACACAATGAGAACAGGAACAATAACAAAAACATCAGCATGCTGGCTAAACCCTTACACATGGTAGGGGTCAGCTTTTAAAAAGAAAAGTGTATCTTTCAGTAACTTTTTGACAGAGTTAAGCATAAATCTTTCAAATGTTTCAAAACAGCCTTGTTTCACTGACATAGCCTCTAAAATCACAAACTGCCATTACGAGTCAGAATCTTAACGAAATCTACGGACACAAAGTCTACTTCATTATCTACTTTTCAGCTTTTTAAACACAAAAGTGTATCTTTCAGTAACTTTCTCAGAGAATTTAAGCATAAATCTGTCAAATGTTTCAAAACAGCCTTGTTTTACTGACATAGCCTCAAAATCACAAACTGCCATTAAGAGTCAGAATCTTAACGAAATCTACGGACACAAAGTCAACTTCATTATCTACTTTTCAGCTTTTAAACACAAAAGTGTATATGCTTGACGAAATCTACTAAAACAAAGTACTTCATGGTAGTGGTCAGCTTTTAAAAAGAAAAGTGTATCTGTCAGTAACTTTCTGAGAGAATTAAGCATACATTTGTCAAATGTTCAAAACAGCCTTGTTTTCACTGAAATAGCCTCAAAATCACAAACTGGCTGAAACTGTACAGTGAATTGGAGAAATTACAGCACAGAGTTTTTTACTACGACACAGATTGTATAATCTATATGACAAGACAGGGGGAGACTCCACTGCCCATGGGGGTTTATCTGAGGGACCCCTAAAAGTTATGCTGACCAGACCAAAAATAAAAAAAAGATGCGTGTGAAAGGGATTACACAAACGCATCACAACCTTTTTTGATTTTTGGTTTATTTCTATAGAATACTATAGAAATCTTTAGATCATTCTGTAGAATACTATACATTTGTACTTTTCTATAAACTTCTATAATTAAAACTATAACAATCTAAAGAATTCTATAGGACAGAACCGACTCATGACATATCTGTAGAAATCTATAAAAATCTATAGAAATCTGTAGAAATCTATAGCATTCAAAGAAAACATGCATGACATTTTCTCTCTGATGCAACCTATACTAAATTCTATAGAATTATATAGAATTATATAAAACTCGTCTTTAAATTGGAATAGAGAAAATCATAGTAATCTACATCATTTTGTGGAAATGAAGCTTAGCGCAAGTTCAGACAGGAAGACCTAACACTCCGTATTGCTCGTCATGGCAATACTTGCTCCCTGCATCTAAATGACAGGGAGCGCCTTTCCTCAGCTAAACCTATCACACCCCTCCATTTACAAGCCTAATCATCGCACCTGTTAATCCCTCTATATATGCTCTCCCCTTTCCTATCAGCTGTCTTCCAGGTGTCAACGTGTAAGCAGCAGCAGGGCTTCGTCCCAGCTCCAGGCATTATTCATCAGCTCCGCAGTCTGGCGGATTAAGCTACAGGCGGCATTCCCCAGTCGGCTAGCGGTTCCAGCCGGCCGCCCCGCAAACCCGGACGCGGGAGGAAATCGGGCTCCACGGAAGTTCCTTCAGCTTAATGGAAACGGGCTACTTCACCCAAACAATTGACGTACGCCTTCAGTCTCTCAAGAGGGTATCACTGGCTTCATGGCCGCTCAAATGCGGCGCTTCCGGCTTCACGCGGAACGGGTCCTCATCGCATGCGAAGCTTTACCCATTCTGGCTTCAACCACAACCCCTCCTGCAGGCAGGCAGGGCTCAAGCTACATCCCATTGGAGCTACTTCCTCCTGCGCCTCACCTCTAAAACAGGCGTCAGGGTAGCGCTGGCAAGAGGCAGTTGCAGCAAATTCACGAGATGTTTCGTTATATTGTCATGACATTCGGGGCATGCAGAGCGAGATCACTACCCCTTTAAGAGAGGGGTGTGGTGCGTGCAGGCGTGTTGGGCATGGTATGGTAGAGCGAGCGGGATTCATGTTTTCTAGAAGTAAACAAGGCAGCAGAAAAAGGAATTTCTGTGATCTTACGAAACAGAAGAGCTAAATAAATGCAACGACCTCCCAAGAAGAGCTCGCCTCTCTCCAGTCTTTCCGATAAAATGGGTTATTGAACCCGAAGCGTGTTGCTTCTGCCCTGGGAGACGACAGAGAGTCACCCCCCCCCCCCCCCCCCCTTTCCTCGACTACGGTCTGGGAGCCGACAGGAAGTTCAATACGATGCACTGCTACCTTTAGTTCAGGGTAAGGTGAGTTCCAGGCAGTGTTGGGTGTAACGTGTTACAGTATGGAGTTTCAGTAACGTATTACTTGCATTACTAAGGCAGTCGGGTAATTACTACCCATTACCATGCTCAGTAACTAACGCAGTTTCAAGCTTCAACACAGCGTTACCTGAAATGAATGGCGCCAACTCATTTATAATATGCAAAAGACAAACAAATGCGTCTATGATGTATTTTCGATCAGACGAGATCTCTCTCCCCGGTCTGCGTGCGAGGGGGCGGGGCAGTTTACACACACGCAGCTGCTCCATGCAGCGGAGCACTCTGCGGAGGTGGCGGAGAGAACGCGCTCCGAGGTGTGGTTAAACTTTACCCGTCTCGACGTGGAGAATGCTCGTTGCCAAGTGCAATAAGAGTTTAGCTTTTGTCTAAATATTTATCAAAAGTGCAGCACATTCAGACAAAGGAATGCACCGTTTTCGACTGTCTAGCAGCTCTGTAGCCCCATCCACGAGTAACGTTTTCACGTTAGGTGTCATGTATGCTAGCAGCAACACACAGAGTTCACTAAATTATACAAACATGGGTTAATGATTAGAGGTAACTGAGTATTTTATTTTGTTGGGCTGTTTTCCGGGAATAATAGTCAAAGCCGTCAGGTGCAGCATAGGCAAGACGAGAGATTTATCATAACTTTAACGAAAACGTCTGCTACCACCCATATCGTACATTCCTCCACATATGCAGTCCTGCAAGGACGCTCATCCGAGGTCTGTATGCCCCAGGCGCAACCGCAGCTTTGCCAGTACCTCGCGCCAGGAACCACATGGAAAATAATCTTTCAACCCCCCCCCGCACCCGCATTAACGCCACACATTAGCAGCGGCCGTATCTACTCACTCAGACACTCAATGAGTCTTCGTTTTTATTCACGGATGCTGCCCATCCGTGGGGTTTTTGGGGAGTTTCTTCAGGGAGAAAGAGAAGTTCAGGTAAGATGATAGAAGACAGTCTAATCACCCAATCAAGTGCATCTATGTCTCACCGTGGCGTATTTAAACTGCTAATTAAGCTAGTCCCATATCATGGGTCATGTTTCAGTGTTCACTAAGCATACATCATTTTATGCTGCGCATATTGTCTCATTTATATTGGTTCATGCTCACATGGCTTACGATAAGCCAGGGTATAACATTCATGTCTCATTGTACTCAAGCTAACAGCTGCATTACATTGTCTACATCTCCCTCTTCCCCCGGACATCGACTCGTGCCGGCAATCCTAGATCTCTGTTTACCTATGGTAAACATGCATATAACTGGTGGTGGTGTCTTAATAGCATTTCAGGGCTTCGTCCAGGATAGGTGCAGCAACCCTGCCGCAATCAAGGTAATTATTCCTCATCCCTACAACAACCAGACGGCCATCCAATATCTCTCTTTCCTGGTATTTATACATTTAGTGGTAGTGTTCATCTGTGCATGTTTAACCCTGCATCGCAGGTCATCGACCATCGTGTCGGCAAGGTTTAGTGGTAGTGTTCACGTAAGCCCGGCGCTGATTCCGGCCGTCGACTTCCGAGTCAGCATCCTATGACGTACAGTAAGCCCGGCAGTGATTCCGGCCGTTGTTTAGTGGTAGTACGTAAGCCCGGCCTGATTCCGGCCGGTGGCTCTCGGGTCAAGTATCTTATGATGTACAGTAAGCCCAGCAGAGAACAGTAAGCCCGGCAGCGATTCCGGCCGTTGTTTAGTGGTAGTGTTCTCGTAAGTCCGGCGCTGATTCCGGCCGTCGACCTTCGGGTCAGCATCTTATGATGTACAGTAAGCCCGGCAGTGATTCCGGCAGATTGTTTAATCCACATGTTAATCTCTAATTTCATCCATAGATTACCGCAGTCAGCCCACAAGACGTTCCGGAACCTCTGCCCAGGAGCCAGCACTCAACCCGTCAGGATTCCTCCCCTGCATCTCCTCTCTCTCTCTTAAATAGAAGCCCCCTAGAAAGGCACCTCGAATCAGCAGGTCTATGAGGAAGGGCTTAGCGCGTCCACCCTCAAAACATATGATTCGCTTGGAGAACGTTTGCGACATTTTGCTTTTCCGTAGGCATCACTCTTAAACCTGTTCTCATCTCCACCGTGTGTGCCTTCATGTACTACTGCGCCACTGATCGCCACCTCAAACCCCAATACATCCGGGGCCTCTTAGCAGGAGTTCAGTTTAACGTTCGCGTTCCAATCTCGGCTTTCCCAGCCTGTTCGCAAACCAGTCAGTCAAACTCATCCTCAAAGGTCTCATTAAAACTTTTCCCCCGTCTTAGACCGGAGACGCCCTATTACACTCTCCACTTTACGCCTCATGCTCTCCAAACTTAGAAGTGGGTTATTCTCCCCTTATATCGATGCACTACTCGATGCTCTATTTCTCCTAGCTTTTTATGCCTTTCTCAGACCAGGCGAATTTACCACAGCTTCCCTTACTTTCGATTCCAATCGAGACGTCAGCTGTCTGACATATCCTTTCACGCTAGCCATTTTAGTTTATATCTTTAAACACTCCAAATGCGGCGGCGCCTGCTCCGTCATCGCCGCCCGCATCGACTCCCAGTTCTGCCCTTATAAGGCCATGATCAAGTTCCTACGGCTTAGACCTACCTCTAATCCTCTCTCACCATTATTCCTTATCTCAGGGAATTTTCCTTTAAACGCAACGACAGTTCAATGTCTATTTAAAACAAGTCCTCATTAAATCCGGGTTATCACCCCTTCTATACACGGGGCACTCCTTCAGAATAGGCGCAGCTACTTCCGCTGCCACTCAAGGCGTCTCGTCCTCATCCCTGCAACAACTCGGACGGTGGTAGTCCTCCGCTTTCTCATCCTACATTCGCCCTGACCTCAATGCCGTGCTGGCTATCCAAAGGTCTCTCCAACCTTAAACAAATTGGTACGTATGCATATAACTGGTGGTGGTTCTTAGTATGTCAGCACGTATGTCGCCTCACGGCTCATGTGTAATTCTGCATATCTAAACCTGTATGTCCAGGCTGTAAAACCTTCGGGTCTGTATAACGTGTCCCTGCTAAAGCAGGTTGCCCCGCAAACGAAAATGTTCGGGAAGCCTCGCACGTTCCGGGCGCCCCGGGGTGCTGGTCAGGTCGCTCGGTGCGTCCGGGTAGTCCCCGCTCACCCGGGATGCCCCGTACGTCCGGGACGCCCTGTACGGCCAGGATGCCCCTCCGGGATGCCCCGTACGTCCGGGACGCCCTGTATGTCCAGGATGCCCTGTATGTCCAGGATGCCCTGTACGTCCAGGATGCCCTGTACGTCCAGGATGCCCCGTACGTCCGGGAAGCCTCGTATGTCCGGGTCGTGAAACCTCCGGTCCGTATAATGTTTCCCTGCTAAAGTCAGGTTACCCCGCACATTCGGGAAGCCTCGCACGTTCCGGGCACCCGGGGCACTGGTCGGGTCGCTCGGTGCGTCCGGGTAGTCCCCGCTCACCCGGGATGCCCCGTACGTCCGGGACGCCCTGTACGGCCAGGATGCCCCCTCCGGGATGCCCCGTACGTCCGGGACGCCCTGTACGGCCAGGATGCCCCCTCCGGGATGCCCCGTACGTCCGGGACGCCCTGTACGTCCAGGAAGCCCCATCCGGGATGCCCCGTACGTCCGGGATGCCCTGTACGGCCGGGAAGCCCTGTACGTCCAGGAAGGATGCCCGGGAGGCATCAGTCGCTTAAATCCTCACATGTATTAACCTCTCCTTTCCATCCATAGATTTCCGCTGCATCCCACAAGGTAAGATTATTCACATTCAGTACTTCATACTTCATTCTTTTGGGGGTTCATCGGAAACGGTTCTTCCCTTCCCGATTGATATCCTACTAAAACCTGGGCCTAATCGCCAAACAACATTCATTCATTTGTGATGAACTGTCATCATTATGTTTCATTGATATAATGTGACCGATAATAAATATGTATTCCATACATCATGTCTCTCCTGATTGAAATGAAGCTTAGCGCAAGTTCAGACAGGAAGACCTAACACTCCGTATTGCTCGTCATGGCAATACTTGCTCCCTGCATCTAAATGACAGGGAGCGCCTTTCCTCAGCTAAACCTATCACACCCCTCCATTTACAAGCCTAATCATCGCACCTGTTAATCCCTCTATATATGCTCTCCCCTTTCCTATCAGCTGTCTTCCAGGTGTCAACGCGCAACCCTCCTCCACCCCTTCGCCTCCTGCTTTCAACTCAGGGCCAAGCTTATCCTCCTCCCTTCCAACCGGACCTAACCACTTATCACCACCACCAGTGTCTAGACCCAGGGGGGTTCATCGGAAACGGTTCTTCCCTTCCCGATTGATATCCTACTAAAACCTGGGCCTAATCGCCAAACAACATTCATTCATTTGTGATGAACTGTCATCATTATGTTTCATTGATATAATGTGACCGATAATAAATATGTATTCCATACATCATGTCTCTCCTGATTGAACTGAGCTGCTTTGCAAAAGCTGTATGGGTAGATCCCTTTGAAATCTTTACAACTCTATACTGGATTATGTGCCCAATTAAATTATGTAACCTATACATAACCATAATACAACCATACAACATATTGGAATGGAACTCTAAACTGAATGAATGTCACTGTCCTTGTATTCTGATGTAAATGCTCCAGAATTTCTGTGACTGCATCTGTACGTATACGGTGATCACTTTTGTTATGTAACTAATTATGTGTTACAACTGGAGATCAAAGCTAAGTGACATATAACAATATATATTGTTAGTGTGAGTCTGTTACAAACAACTCATTGCAGTACTCTACTCTGTTTTGCAGTCTATTACACTGTAAAAAAAGATTGTAATTTTACAGGAAATAACTGTAAATGTTTATAGTAATTATCATGTTTTTTTAAATAACTTGCAAAATCCTGTAAAATGACAGATATTAACTATAAATTAACAACCCAAAACATTATTTTAAGTATTTTGACAATAACAACAAATAACGTTTATTTCCATTTTTTTACAGTAAATTTACTATATAATATTTACAGTATTTTTGCACTTTCAGAAAATACATGCAGATGTACGTAAAATAAAAAGTATTATCTGTAATTAAATATATAACTTGTAATATAAAAGTGTATTACTATTATAAGACTTTAAGATATTTCTTTGTAATTTTAAGGTAAACATAAAAGTGTCAAAAAAAGCGTCAAATAAAAAAAAAGTAAAATGTAAGTAAAACATTTTTACATAAATCATTTTCTCAATATTCGATTGAATCCACCAGAAACACAAAATATCCAATGTTGAAACAAAAGTAAATAAATATGTTCTCATTCAATTCCTAACTTACTATATTGTAAACATCTACAGTTGACAATATCATTACAAAAAAAAAAAATCATAGAAAGTGGAGAAATCTCTGCAGGGAGGACCCAGGTTTAAAATACACACTGTTATTTACTCAACAATAAGTCACAGTTATCCTTGTTTTATTTATGTGTTCTGTTGCTGTGTTTTTTTTTCATTGGTCAATATACAGTAATAAGCCTTAGTCTTCTTACAGTATAATGTATGGTTTTCGGATTCTGGCCGGCAGCCAGAGCTACGGCACTTGAAATAGAATTCAGCCAAAAACACGGCAGACAAGTCAGGCATGTTTGGAATGAGTCCACAACACTCCTGATTGGTTAATATAAACGTAATCGAAGAAACATGCCAATGAGAACTGTCCGCGCCTGTTCACATTTGAAACATCCACGTCAGTTTTAGCGGGTCTCCTCCTGCGAGCTACAGCTGTCTATGTGTCTGCTGCAGGAGTTTATGGATTAATATCGGGATCGTTTTACATCTACACGTTAAATATGAGCATCGGGACGTCAACAAAGAACAGAAGACTTGAGATCTGGTGAGTCCTGCAACTGTAATGGAGTTAAATATGTATTTAGATAATCCTTAGTTTGTGAATGTTTTATTTTTTATTTAAGGTTACGTTTCTTCTTCTAGTTAGCTGAGTTTCTTCCCGTTAAGTTGGCATGCATCATTAATAGGTTGTTAAATGTTAAGAAGCCCTGAGATGCTGTTTCTTGCAAGATGTTGCACCCGGGAAACCTGGCGTGACAGGTGGCTGCTAACGTTAGTTTACAGCTTATTGTAGTGCTGCCCCCCCACCGTCTCGTCTCCAACACGGGAGAATTACACATAAACATGCAGTGGGGTGTCACAGTGTTGTCGCCAAGTTTAATATAAAGTTTCACAGATTTCTTACAGCGGAATCTAGTTTGTTAATGTTCAGTAGCCAACAGCTAGCATAACATAAACAGCTAACCGCTAACATTCGGCTAACTTGCTAGTTAGCTCTGCTCTATATATTACAAACTAACAGCTAATGTCACACTGTGTGAAC
The DNA here is from genome assembly GCF_902827115.2 of Pseudochaenichthys georgianus. Classification (NCBI taxonomy): domain Eukaryota; kingdom Metazoa; phylum Chordata; class Actinopteri; order Perciformes; family Channichthyidae; genus Pseudochaenichthys; species Pseudochaenichthys georgianus. The sequence goes on along the minus strand of NC_047521.1, from coordinate 6,763,695 downwards.
CAAAATACTTTTTGTATTACTACATCATACATGCTTGGTCCAAATCACTGCTAAAATTAATTATTTTTGAAAATGTATAGTAAAGAAACACTCAGCCATGCATGAAATAACATAGCAAAAGAATACGGGTAATGTTTGACCCATGTTGTGCCTTAGAAGTGTAGTGATACAAACATGATTTTTATTCAAAAAGTAAGAAATGGAAAAATAAAAATTAGAATTGGTGTTGATTCAAAACAGGTTAATTGAGGAATACCTGGAATCCTGAATGGTTAAAGTAATTTATTGCAAAGATATTTACAATTAAACTAATTCGGGTCACTTTTGACACATGTTGGTTGTATGTTGTGTAACAAAGGGTTAACGTGACAGCTGTGATGTTCACTCTTTTGACAGAGCACCAGTGGACAGTGAGGAATATGGAAGAGAAGATGTGATGGCTTTGTGTGGAAAGCTGCTGAAGCCAGCCTGTGTCCCTCTCATCAGTCTCTCCAGGCAGCACCCAGCTATTCTTCCATCTTGCAGATGAAAAGACTTTGATATGTGAGTAATAACTAACTTGTGTCTAACATAATGTTGAATGTGGTTTAGTAAAGTATTTAAAAATACCCCACATTGTACAAGTACAGGACAATCAGACCTTGTTCAACAAAGATCATCAGACAATTGTTTTGTCTTTGAGGTACAGCCGCAGCAGAGAGTCTGAGTTTGAAGACATTTTATTTAGTGTTGTTTAATCAATCAATATTTACTGGTCTTGAATTTACTGGTCTTGAATTTCCTCACTGGATTACAAAATGCTCGAATCTTATTGTACAGGGACATTATGCAGATTCAATCACCTGAAGATGAAAATATAGATTCATCGATATGTACCATTTTAAGGAAATAGACTGTTAGCTGTATTGACCGAAGCTCTGCAGCTGTAGCTAGGCGCTGCTAATGAAAACTCCAGTGCTCAATTTGTTGGTTTTTCTTTTTTATTAAGAATTGACCAAGCATATCTTCCTCTTCGAAATCCCAGTTGTACTTCGCTAACACGCAGTGCCTGGGAGGGTGCGTTTGATTGTTCCCACCCTTACCTCACTTATGGACTAGGTAATGTTAGACAAGCAATCCAGTGGTTAGTTTTAGGGTAACCTCCATTGTTTTATTTTTTATTTATTCACTTTAAGAGAAAGGGATTTCAGAAACAAGTCTCACAAGTTTGGCTCGAGGTAAAATTAACAAAAGCGAACTGTTGTTAGACTATGTTCCCCCTTTCTAAACTTATGAAATAATCAATGCCCTTGGGATGCTCTCAATAACGTGTGTGTTAATATTTATCTGTAGATAGATACCCCCAAAGTTTGTTTCTTATTTAAAAGAAGACCTTAATCTGTTATTTAATGTTTAAATAAAGGTTAATTCGTTTTTCTGTTTTGCACCTCCTCCTATTAATATCTTTGTACATCCTGCACTAAACTGTTTTATTGTAGAGATCACTTATAGTATCTTCTTGATTTTTTATATTCTATATTTCTATCACAGACCTTCTACTTTCCCCCTATGAAGGTATGTACTCTTCATATTTGTATTCAAATAATATTTGATGAAAAAAATATTAAGAGTACATTATTGTTTTTATGTGTTATATTATAACACATAAAAACAATAATTCAATAACGTGCTGCACACAAGGTACACACAGCCATAATAACTTTGTATTATTAGTGTAGGACACGTTTTATTCATGCTTTCACATAATTTTACAGCATATTGCTATACTATTTCAGACTCAGTATTTACATTCTTACATTCAAAGAAAATCAGTAATATCTTTAAAAACTACAGTCCTTATCAGCTGTGCACCGTTATGGTGTAAATATAACCTATCTGTGAATTAGATCAAATGTAAAAGTCAGCCAAATTAGTGTTGATACTGCAAGTAGATGTATTGTGTGAAGAGAAATTGAAGAAGTTGTTTAATTGTTGAATATATTTATGATCCACGTCAAGTATTCAGTTTTGGCGTCAGTTCTCCTGTTTGTCCAGAAGTCTTCTCATCAGGGCTCTATAAATAATGAACTACGGCAGATGTGTAATATTTAATGCAGCCGAACTGTGTATTACAATGCCGTTATGTGATGACTTCCAAAGAGAAAAGCAAGAACACTCGGAATAAAGTATTATTATTATTATTTTTATTTATTTTTGCGGATATCATATCGCATTAACATCATATCCGAACATGCATTGCGGCTAAACATCCAATCAATGAGCTTCAAGCTGAGGATCTTGGGTAATCTGTTCAGTGGGTTTGTGTGTATCCTCAAAATGTCCCTTATAGGCTTACGTCTGTTTCCGGTGACTTTATTTACGGCTAAAAAGCCCAAGATTATAGAATTAAACAAATAAATAAAAACAAGGATAATTGTATGTTATTGTTGAGTAAATAAGGAAAAAAAGGTTTTCAAAAATACAGATTTCAGTATTTTGAGGCTCGAAGCCCCATTTCTTTTCCTCACAGACGGGAAAAAAAGTCCGACATTATACAATTTAAAATAAAAACATAAAACACTGGCATGTAATTTACGTTAGAATAAATAGAATGGTTTTGAATAATAGATGAGAGTAAAATCTACGTCACTTTACAGCCCCGCCCACTTTTGGGGAAACCAACGCTGTCATTTGAACGGCGATCAAGCCTGAAGCCACAGAGCTCTTCTGTTACTGTCCTTTCTTCTTAGAGGAAGTACAGAAACACGTAACTCTGGATTTGTTTTAATGTTTGAGGTGCAATAAACGACACAGCAGCTTTTTGGCATGTTAAAAACTATTATGTTCTGCCTCGCTCATGAGAGTAACAGCTGGCGAAATTACAGCCTCGCCTACTGATTTCAAATGTGTGCTCTAAAATGATATTTATAAATGACTATTATCATTATTATAAGCAAGACAATAAATGGCAAAGATATGTAGAAAATAAACGTATTTGAGATACGTTCATAGCGAACGTAACGTGGGAGTAAATACGTTTCTTGCTAAACGTAATTGAGAATGCAGTTTAGTTCTGTGGGAACGTAATTTTTAGGAGACAGAGTTGTATATTGTGATGGCACCCCCACTCCATGTGTAATGGTAGGTCCCGATGTGAAGTCATCATGTTATGCACGTGAAGCGCTCTCTGTCTGTATATTCTGTCTGTCTTGTTCAGCAACATGTGTTGATCGGTTGAGAGAAGAATGAATATATAATGTTCCTGTCCTTTAAATAAAAATGCCAGATAAAGGCTAAAGACACATGAATGAGTGACGCTTTGCTTAATCTCCATTGCGCATAGAAGGAAGACTGGGCGTCCAGTTCCCTTTATACATCCATGCAGTGACCTGACCTGAACTGGATGTAGGAAAGGCCTGATCCCTTCTCAGCAAGGTAGGCCAGAACCGGAGTCTTGAAGCAGGTATGGGTTGCCAGGAAGGAGAATTGTGTATTGTGGGAGAACCTAGGGAGGTTGTAGACCAGGGATCACCAACTACGTTTGTCCAAGGGCCTAGTGGAGCACGCTCATGTACTGCGGAGCGCATAAAGCTTAGCAGACTCTTCACGCTAACGAAGGATCACTTATTCCTACGCAGTACGCAGGCTACTCTCCCGCACTAACCGCTCCGCCAACGCAACAGTCTTTCCCGCCGTGCGGGCCGGATGTGGCCGACCACTGTTGTAGACTGCTGCTCTTTGGCACAATACAGGTTCATCAATTAAAACCCTTTCAATTCACAGCCACAGAAAGGATAACAGAGGTATATGTGTCCAGATTACAGGAGGGATGAAACATGCTTTTAATGATCCTCATCAGATCCCACGTCCAGCTTTGTATGTCCGGCCAGGATGTTGTAGGCTCGGGCCAGGAACAGGCTTTATCAAACCTGCTGCCACATATTTCATTCAATAATTTCATAATGTGCAGTAAACTGATGTTCCTTTGAGTTTTGCGAGCCATCCGTGCTGCACGTCAGGAGGGGCCCCATCGTGTGTGTGTGTGTGTGTGTGTGCAGGAATGTGGCTGCTAAAATGAAAGACATGAATTTTCCATTGAGGAGTTGGAGGACGTTCTATAGGAGCTTGCTGCATGTGTAGATAGAGAGGCAGCTTTCTGGGGAGCATTTTCCTGAGGGCACCATATAGTTTCCACCTGATGGTGGGCAGGTTCACATGTTGGAAGGTTCCTGGGTTCCTGAGTCCCCCCCCCTCCCCCTCCCCCTGTGGTTGTTTTGTGATGTTGGAGGCATGAGCAGGAAACATTTGTTGTGCACAGGATGCCCCCTAAACGCACCGCTCCCACTCGGCTAATAACTTTAACACTTCTTCTTCCCCTTTGCACACAAACGTGTTCACTTCCTCTTTGGCCGGTCACTTCCTGTGTGGTGAGGAGGTACAATGTTCTCAGTGTGTGTGTGGTCAGACTCGTAGTGTAAAGCAATACTTACGCAAACTGTATCTCCCCAGGGACAAGACACACCAACTGGTTCTGTTTTTATTTTACTTTTCTCATTTGATTGAACGAGTGCAAAGCATGTATTAATAACCATTGGGAGGGTCTTGCCTCCCAATTTTCCCTCAACTCTTTCTTACTTACTATTCTCCAAAATGTTGTTTAACCATCTCTAATATTTAGATTCTGAACATATTTAAATGACAATAAAACATTTACACTTTTGGCGTATATTTATTGTAATTTGTATTATTTTCTTTTACTAATTGTCTTATTTAGAAATTATTTGATGGTCCTTTTTTCATTTCAATTATACATGTTGGGCTCTTCTGTTCATTGTATATTTTATGTGTTTGATTTGTATTTGTATTATGTATGCTTTATAAATAAATAATTGTTATTATTATTATTATTATTATTATTTGTCTTATTATTATTGTGCCAATGGTGATTATCAAGGGAGTTTTATAGTTATAGTTAAGTGTATTTAAAATGTTTTAATAGGATTCTTACTTTACTTATGAGTAACAATATAATGTATTATTTAGTTTTATGTTGAGTTGAATACGTACTTTATATTTTATTGGTTTATCTCATTTATGTGTAATATGTATTCATGAGTAATCTGTTCTCTTGTGTTGGATTATGTTCTTTATGTGTATAGTTTAAATAAAAAACCTGGGGTTCATGTTAAACTGTGTTTGGAGAGCTGCAAAACATAATTTTTTTTACACTCGTGCCTACTCATAACATTTACACCATATGCACAAAAATAATTCATAAAGGAAGTGGTATGCGCGCCAGGAAGCATGTGAGCTACTGTACGTGACTCCAAAACTACAATATTCTGGGAATTCCCTCACTATCAAACTTCCCAAACGAGAAAAGTATTTCTACACAAATCTTAGTCACAGTCATTGTTATATGCTCAGATTAAAGTATGAAAAAGCAGCTTTACGATTTGGATAAAGATGAATGAATGTGTGTGTGTGTGTGTGTGTGTGTGTGTGTGTGTGTGTGTGTGTGTGTGTGTGTGTGTGTGTGTGTGTGTGTGTGTGTGTGTGTGTGTGTGTGTGTGTGTGTGTGTGTGTGTGTGTGTGTGTGTGTGTGTGTATACGGGAGGTGTATGCTGATGAGCAGGGGGCCAGTCAGAAGGAAGCAACCCCCTCCCCTCCATCCCATCCTCACACAGGCCCCCACTTTCTACAGAGAGGAGCAGGAAAAACAGCATAAACACTACTGGGATGGGGGGGGCGGGTTGAGGAGGAGGGGGGGGGGGGCTATACAGGATGTTGTTTGAGTTTCAGATCCTGTTTTCATCCCTTTTCCCAAGGAGCGACTCTAACGCAGGTGCACCAACAGCCCCCCCACCTTCACCTCCTCCGCCTTAATGCCCGCCCCCTTACTGCAACGCCCCACCCGACTTCCCTCCCCCCTTTTGACCAAATAAGTACATCTCTTCCCCCAGTTTGTTGTTGTAATTTTTTTCTGAGGATGGAGGAACCAGACATTTTTTGGGAATGTTTTTTGTTTTGTGTAGCACTTTTTCCTCTCTTAAAGGGGACATGCTCTAATGTTCAAACAGCTCTTTATGTTTCTCATACTGCCTGTGCGGCAGCACCTCTTTTCACCCTCTGTCTGAAACCAGAGCCCAGTCTGCTCTGATTGGTTAGCTGGCCGGCTCTGTTGTGATTGGTCAACCTCTTAGAAATGTCCGGCCCCTTGGCCTATCACGTACAATGTGTTGGAAAGCTAGCCAATAGAAGCGCGAGTGTCATATAGTTATGTGTTTATGTATTATTAGGCAGGGGGGGGGGGGAGTGTGTATCTGGAGGGAACTTTGGGATTTTTCATTTGCAGAACATTTTCAAGCACTACAGGAAAGGGAAAACACAAAAAGCATAATAGCCCCTATCGACCTGTCAGTCACAGTTTGACACTGAGTGGCTTTTCTTTTCCAACGCTCTGTCATAAAAAGGAGGGGGTTAGCGTGCTCTATATTTACTGCTAGCTCCAGAGGTAAAGCGTGCATTAAGGCCCCACATGTCTGCAGGAGCTCTTTTTTTCCACCTCAAGTATAACAACATAAAAGACATTCTGCTGCTGGACATGACAGGATGTAATTACTGCTTTGGGTTACTTGGAAACATAAATGTCAAAGGTCTAATGAATGAAAATACTCCCCGCTCGTGCCCCGAATCCATTGCCGAAACTCACCTCCCCCCCAGAAAACTCAGGGGCTGCATTTCATTATAAATCATTTTCCAGTTTTTAAGTGCGCTTCTGAGCAAAGTTTCCATGAGATCATCAGCTGTCAGTATGGGGAGCCAGTCTTAGCTTATATTCTGAAATTCAAACCAGCAGCAGCAGCAGCAGCAGCAGCAGCATGGCAGGCGTGCAGCGAGGAGTCTCCCGCTGGTAAAGACGTAGAAACGCCACAAAACTGGCAACATGAATAGTTTGTGAAATATCAATATGACTTGATAAATAGACTCCATCGAAGAAAAACAATTTCAAGTTTGAGTTGGGAACGAGTCTAGAGGCGTAGGGGGGGAAATAAGTTTTAAAAGGAAGTCACAGCAGCAGGAAAGCAACACATCCCACAGTAAATGTTTATTGATTTAACAGGTGTGGCTGCTGTTAGTTAAAGGGGACCTATCATGCAAAATGCACTTTGTGATGTCTTTTATACATCAATATGTGTCCCCGGCAGTGTTGGGCAAGTTACTTCCAACATGTAATATATTACATATTACTGTCTTTTGAAAGTAATAAGTTACATGACAATATTACTGTCTCTGAAATGTAATGAGTTAACTACTTTTTAGTTACTTTTGAGTTACTTTCACCAAAATAACCGCAAAAGAATGGCTAGGTATTTTAAATGCTAAAATGTAGTTTAGTGCAGCTCATTATACATCCAGTGAAGGGCAATGTGGTATAGCATAACAACTGTGTAGGCCCTTAAGGCTACTAACACCTTGTATTACACGGCTTAGTTGAATACTCGATTCTGATTGTAAATTCTTAACATGTGACACGTTGTTAATACAGCCGTACAGACCACTGTCAAGGACTATAATGAAGGTTGCTAAGGAGGATCAAGAAAGAGAAAGGAAAAGAGGTTAAAAGACGGAGCGCTGGACGTCAGATAAATCACCAGAAGAAGGCAGACAGGAAGTAAACACTAACAGGACACGGAATGGGCTCTGTAGTTTCAACCCAGTCTCACGGCATTTCGTGTTCACCAACACGATTTTTAATCTATTGATTCGTGTTCACCAACACGATTTGCCCCTTTTTTTCGTGTTGCACAGCACTGTATTTCTACTGCCTGCAGCACGTCTTTTTCTCCGGTCGGGTCGTGGAAGACCGGAAGCTGTGTGGTTCATAAAAACATGTTCTTACTCAATATCAAGCCACAATTATTGCTTTTATTTTAAATCGTATAATTTCTGCCTTTTGTTGCCGTCTGTGAGGAAAATAAATGGGGCTCAGAGCCTCAGGATACTGAAATCTGTATGTTTAAATATTTGTTCCTTCTAATTCGTTATTCTTAACACACTGTTATTTACTCACCAATAACACACAATTATCCTTGCTTTTATTTATTGGTTTAATTCCATAATCTCGGGCTTTTTTGGCGAACTGAATTTCAAAATAAAAATAACCGGAAACAGACGTAGGCCTAGAAGGGACATTTCGAGCATCATTGCGATTGTCAACATTTCTGAGTTTAGGATGGCCGAAGACACTACACTACCCATAATCCCCAGCTATCATTTAGGACTACAGTCCCCGTAAGGTTAGACTATCCAAAACTGGAATCGAACACCCCCCCAGAACTACACATGCTGTCTATTGTGTTTCGCAAAATGTTCTATGGGACGTCTCTACTGAACGTTTTCGTTTTTCCCACAATTAGAAGTTGCCAGTATTAAACACATTGGTGTTATCAAATGTAAAACATATAATTAATAAATGGGTGAAAATCGCTTGTGTCCATAATGCGCAGCATTATATTAATGCCGTATACCCACATGACAGCTCATTGCTACTTTGTAATTCTACTCCACTACAATTCAGAGGTTAACCTGGTATTTTTACTCCACTGCATTTATTTGAGTTACTTTGCAGATTCTGATTAATTATGTGAAATATAAACAACCCTTAAATCAGACTTTAGTTACACCTGAGTAAAATTCAGGTAAGGTGATTGTCAAGTGCCAACAATCAGGAGAGATATTTGATAGTTGGTGCTTGAGAAGACTAAACATGTATCTGCAATTGACATGAATGGAAACGAGTAATAAAGTATATTCATTACTCGTTATTCTCTACTAATAGTTCATTAAAGACTGTATATTATGGCTATTTTGCACATCCCTTTCAAGATTTTCAAAGGTGTATTGACATATCATACACAACTACGGTGTAGTTATGCAATGAATGAACAACTTGGGTCACAGGTTCCTCAACAGTGCATTACAAGACATCTATCAATATGTGTGTACCTCCACCATTAAACTGTCATATTCTGCACATTTCTTATACTATCTACATACATGAGAGTATAATTCATATGTATAATATCAGTTAAAATAAGTGCTTCAACATAGTTAACATTGCAGGAAAGCAATATATTAGACTTTATTAGTACTTTGTCAGGCTTAATATGTATCTGTAGATACCCCCAAAGTGTTTTTCTTATTTAAAAGAAGACCTTAATCTAAAGTATTATTTAATGTTTAAATAAAGGTTAATTCGTTTTTACTGTTTTGTACCTCCTCCTATTAATATATTTGTACATCCTGCACTAAACTGTTTTATTGTAGAGATCACTTATAGTTTCTTCTTGATTTTGTATATTCTATATTTCTATATTTATACTTTCCCCCTATGAAAGTATGTACTCTTAATATTTTTGTAATCAAATATAACACATAAAAACAATAATTCAATAACGTGCTGTAACCACTAGGAGGTGCACACAAGGTGCACACAGCCATAATAACTGTGTATTATTAGTGTGTATGTACAACATCTGAAGATGTATAGTTTTATTCATGCTTTCACATCATTTTACAGCATATTGCTATACTATTTCAGACTCAGTATGTACATTCTTACATTCAAAGAAAATCAGTAATATCTTTAAAAACTACAGTCCTTTTATATCAGCTGTGCACCGTTATGGCGTAAATATAACCTATCTGTGAATTAGATCAAATGTAAAAGTCAGCCGAATTAGTGTTGATACTGCAAGGAGACGTATTGTGCGAAGAGAAATTGAAGATGTTGTTTAATTGTTGATATATTTATGATCCACGTCAAGTATTCAGTTTCGGCGGCATTTCTTCCAGTTTTTCCAAAGGTCTTCTCATCAGGGCTCTCTAAGTAAAGAACTATGGCAGATCTGTAATATGTAATGCAGCCGAACCGTGTATTACAATGCCGTTATGTGATGACTTTCAAAGAGAAAAGCAAGAGCACTCGGAATTAAGTATTATTTTATTCTTTTAAAATGTTTTCCGGATTTCATATAATATAAACACCAAATCCCAGCATGCATTGCGGCTAACACATCCAATCAGCGAGCTTAAAACCATAGCTGAGGATCTTGGGTAATCGCTCGAAATGCCTACGTCTGTTTCCGGTTATATTTATTTTGAAATTCAGTTCCTGACGGACGCCAAAAAAGCCCGAGATTATGGAATTAAACCAATAAATAAAAGCAAGGATAATTGTGTGTTATTGGTGAGTAAATAACAGTGTGTTATTTTGAAAAGAATAACAAATTAGAAGGAAAAACAGATTTAAAAAATACAGATTTCAGTATCCTGAGGCTCTGAGCCCCATTTATTTACCTCACAGACGGCAACAAAAGTCCGAAATTATACGATTTAAAATAAAAGCAATAACTGTGGCTTGATATTGAGTAAGAACATGTTTTTATGAACCACACAGCTTCCGGTCTTCCACGACCCGACCGGAGAAAAAGACGTGCTGCAGCCTGCAGGCACGAAACACATTACCAGTAGAAATACATTGCTTTGAAAATCGTGCTGTGCAACACGGAAAAAAGGGGCAAATCGTGTTGGTGAACACAAATCAATAGATTAAAAATCGTGTTGGTGAACACGAAATGCCGTGAGACTGGGTTGGTAGTTTGTTTAGTATATGGCCGTGTACAGGCCCGGTTCCAGAACAAAATGACTCAGGGTGAATCTGAGATCACAGGGGGCGCAGCAGTAGTAGGTTTACATGAGCAATAGTGGCCGGCAACAGCAATGAAAAATAGCATTGATGGTCCCCAATGAACAGATTATGGCATTTGTTATGTTTTGAACCCAAGCAAGTGAGAACATTTCAAGTGAGTTAAAAGTGCAATCCTGAAATATCTCATATAGTCCAAAGTGGACTATGGCAAAGAAAAGCACAAAAGCTTAAAAACTGTACTGATACAACAAATGAGAACATATTGTAAATCAAGGCAAATATGATTTGAACCAGCTCATGGTTTGAAATGGCAAACATTGAAAAGCAAAAGTATTATTAAAACCATGTACTTAATCATCACTTTGGTCCCATCATATACTCTGGGAAGAGAATATTTACTGTGCTTGAAAACTGGTATCACATCATCATGTGAGGTTGACTTTGTGACCTGGAGAACATTTCAGCTGCAATATTAGCTTTATTGTAGCTTTATTGTAGCTTATTGTATGCATTATGTTTGACCGAACATTTCTACAGGCATGGCAGAATATGGCACTATTTTCACATGAATATTCTAGCCAGTCTATTTTTATACCACGAGCTGCAAAATGACCGCACTGTACAGGCGGGTACTTGTTTAGATATACCTGGGCAGGCTCTGTTTTGCCGTGGTATCCAGGCACCTGCGGGCCGCAGAGGGGCGGCGTAGTTTCGGGTGGCAGTAAGCTAGTGTCCACAACGGAGGGTAACGGGATGTCCCCATCTGACCTGTTGCTACGGTCTGCAGTAGATGCAGTGTTGCTGGCGTTTAGTGATGGTTGCTTTAACCATTTTCGTATAAATGATTATCCACAGATGTATGTCACTCACCACTGTGGAAGCACTTTGGAAATGATGCACGCGCAGCGGAGCAGGTCACGCGCAGCGGAGCAGGTCACGCGCACCGGCTGACACAATTTGTTGTTTGTATTTTTCGCTCCATTCTCTTTTTTGAATGTGCATAACATTCAACTGCCCCGAAGATCCCGACGCGAAGCCTGAAGGGTAAACACACCAGGTTTACTAATCTACCCGAACAATTTGTCTCTGGTGTCGGAATGTCTCGCTATGTTAGTACATTCTTAAGAAACAAAACTTGAGAAATTTAATTTCGGGTTGAAATGTGTTGTAACTGCATTACTGAGCATTGTAACGGGTAATATTATAGCGTGTCGCTTCAGGAACACAGGGAGGCTTAGTTTGTCCTTTATCTGGGAGTTTATTATACAGATCACAGGTTACTGTTGGCCGTAACCACCGAAAACAATCCACTAACCCTGTCGTATTCCAATTTCTCACTCTCCGTCACGTCTCCCGCTAGCCGCTAGCTCCCTCCTAGCTTCCCGCGTCCCTCTCCCCAGGAACCTCCCTCTTCCAGCCCCAACCAACCAGACAACACTCTCCCACCCAAACCCACAGCTACAGGTCACAAGAACCGTCCATCAAAACAGTGGCACGTTCACTGACACTCTGTAAAATGCAAACAAACTCTGAACAACAAACACATCAAACATCAACATTATCACCAGTCCGTTACAATATATTACCCACATTTCATTAGTAATGCGTTACATTACTTTGTTACAGCAAAAGTAATATATTACTGTAACTCCGTTACTTTTGTAACGCGTTACACCCAACACTGGAAAGTTGCTATCAGAAACAATGTTTTGGACTTAATCTCGTCTTTGTTTACATTAGCAAGCCTCGCTAACACTCAGAGCTAACCTGTACTGTAGAGCACATGTGTTTAAAAAGCAGGAAATTAAAAAAGGAACTCACCTTGTGATAAACCTGCAAGAGAAAAAGCATTTGAGCTCCATACTGTTTCAGGAATAATCTTTGATGTGGTTTAGAACAGGATGGCGTTTTGCAGCAGAATTTCACTTTATCTCCGGTATAATTCTGATCAGGCATTAGCTCCGCCTCCTCTTTTTTTCCCGTCAAGCTAAGGACCCAAAATCCGCGTTTCTCTAACAGGGCTGTAAAAGAGGGGTATGAGCAGTATGAGGCATGGCTACAATGGGTGAACTGTTTGGTATTTTAAGCAAAAAACTTCACTGACATGATATATATATATATATATTTTTCCAATATAGCATAATAGGTCCACTTTAATATAGGCCCAATCTGTAATCCCAACCTCAAAAACAGATATAAAAGTAATTTTATAATTTTACAGAGAACTGAAAGCACTAAAATGAGTGGGAGCAATATAATAAAAAACGTTCTTGTTAAAGGAAGTCAACAGGAATTTGTGGTAGTTCAAAGGTCAATAGTGATATTTACCTTTGCCAAAAATCTAGACACATTTGCGTGTAAAAGCAACAAAAAGAAAAGGAGTAAAATGATTGCCCAAGGTGTGCCGGTGATGGCCTTCAATGTCCAAGTAGTATATTTGTTGGGATGGTGTACTGTATGTGGATTCAGTTAAAATAAACTACATCCAAATGATGCAGTGGTCAGTGGTGGACAATAAATAAATGCATTTACTTGAATGAAATTGGACATTGGTTAGCACATGGACAGTTTGATTGAATGTGCAGTCAAAGTCATCATGAAAAGGGTGGTTAGCACCGTTAACAGTATTTATACCTCAACTGATTCTGTCAGGACTTTCTCACAAACGGTATCTTGAAGGTTCTTGATCAAGGATGAGAAATATAGAGCAAATGTGAGGGTTTGTGTACAGTCAAGTTAGCCGGTGCAATCACTAATGCAGTTATTAAAGGGTTGTTTACATTAAAAATAACGTTTGTGAATAATCTAAAGATCAATTAATAAACCCAACATTCTGATTTTCAATTAATTACGTGGATAATTAATAAATAAATATATAAACATAATAATTTCAATTATAAATGCAATACTGGGAAATGGCATCTTTGACACAGAAACAGCAGGACAACATTTATGGATGAAACATATCGTACGGTGAATTAAGAAAGCTAAAAGGCGAAAAAAAACATCTTACATTTGCAACAGGCTGCACAGTTGGGTGCACTACAACATTAATGATACAGCCTTTAAAGTGCAACTTAAAATAAGGTAATGGTGAACACAGAGGGCTCTGCAGTAAAAGAAGGCGATGCTCAAATTATGTTAAAGGAATCAAGGAGAAAACACATTGTTGGAGCATGCAAGACAGCAAGTTGTGTGTGTTTTGTTTTTTTAAATAAACACAACATCTCCTGATCCCTGACCTTAGCCTTGAGAGGTGCACCTCTCAATCATGGTCTGATTTGCTTAAGTCTACAGATTTTATTTTACCTTCCAAGAATGCAGGATAGGGATTTTCCAAACTGTATGATTACCTTTGCTCTCTGAAGTCTGAGAGATGGTCCTGAAAAGAAGGAAGACGTTGTGTGGTACAGCATAGATCTAAGAATATCCCCCTCCAGACATAAAAATCTGAGTCTAAGAATTGACTTCAGAGGATGAGGGATGTTTGTCAAATCACACTGTGTGTCAGAGCAGGTGGTGTGTGAGAAACCAAGGGTAACAGGTTGTTTGCTTTGTTGGGGGTTCCAATCACACATCTGTCCCTGGCCAATAAAAAGACAGAAAGAAAACCCAGCAACCTATTTGGTGATATGCAGACCCGAACACATCTAAACGCAAAGAAAAAATTAGGCCAAATTTGAAAAGTATAATTTACATAAGAAAAGCATTTACATGAATACATTTCAACATGTTTATGGAACCTGTTTCATACAGTTAACAAGTCACTTAAATGCTTCAGAATTTTATTTTAAACAGAATTTTTGCCTGATTTTCTACACTTCTTTTGAGCTGCAAATCAACGAACAATTGCCAACTTAGTAACAAAGAAAAAAAAATACTGACAGAATGGACAACAAGGATAAAACTTTGCTACTTTGGCCAATTAAATTGTCAGTTAAAACATTTATTAAAAAAAGTAACTTCAATCCATATGGTTTTTGGCATCATATTTGATCACTGGTTCAGACATTGTTTTCTTCAGTTGTCGGATGAAACCTCACAAAATGTAGTAAAAATATGTAACGACTCCACAGAATTATCCCCGATTAGTTTGGCGTTTTTTACTTCTGTTGAAATATGACATGTAGGCTACTTTATGGATTAGCACAAGACTTGATCCACGTAAATTAGTGTTCCAAGGATATGTCTTGACCTCACTACTGACCTTATGAGTTCTGTCATTTGGATAAGTAGTTGGACGCCATTTTGCGTCCCAGTTCTTTGAAAGCACAATGAACATTTTGCTCCACAAACAAATTCAAACTGCAACAACAGAGCAGACACGGACCTCGTTGTGTAAAAATACCTCTTTTTTTATTGAATTTCCATCATTACAATTGCACATAATCAGTTTGAGCAATCTAAAATATTTATAGAAATTAATTGAGCATCTTAATGAACAGTAATCAGTCTTTAGCAGAGGCTTTAGAGATGTGTAAATATACTGAGAACTTCACTTTCCATGGGGCAAGGAGCTGTAGCCACAGTTACCCTTCCCCGAACCCCACCCGACAGCAACAAAAGACCCTCTTCCACGTACAGTAGCATCTCTGGATAACAGATTACTGTGTCGAACTAGCCCGGATAACCCCGGTTAAAGAACACAACACCGCAACACCAGAAGTCACATACAGCTGTGTATACCAGCAGTGTACCACCTGCGACAGAGAGACAGAAGCTCCAAGGCTTACGAGTAGTAGTATTCGAGAACGCTCCAAGCAAGAATAGTAGGGTAAAACAAAGTGTTGAAAGACCTCAGCACGGTTCACGCACAAACGACAGATTTACATTAAATATATCTTGGCAGAACCGGATCTGTAAAGGGCTGGAAGTGGGACTTTTTAGATATTTCTGAATTCATCCTGTGACACATTTAGAGGATGAGGAAGAAGCTACATTTCCTTTGATTCTCTCCAAATCTCAAATGTGTCTGGGACTTCCACTTGTAAAATGAGGCGCCTTGTTCCAGTAAAAAGCCTCACGCCAACTGGATGTTACCAGTGCATCATCCAGAAGTACGTGCCCGTTGTTGGGACCCTGTTTACCCCAGAGGTTAAGAGGGGGATGATGGCGGGATGTGACAATAATCGCCCGCGAAGGAAAGTTGCCACTCGGACGTCCTGCCCCTGTTAACCCCCAGCTACAGAGGTTTACTCAGAAGGTGAGCATTGGCCACAAATAGACTCGCAGGTGGGAATTCCCGCGTGCAAGCAGACATGTGAATGCAACATGTAAAAGAGACTGAGGCAAAAAAAAGAATTGTTCCTGCAGGATTTGAAGAAGTTGGGGGATATGCTTTTTTTATCTGTGTGAATGACGTGATTCGCTTCATTATCTTCCCGGAGAGCAACAGAAGGGTAAAGATAGCGCTGCCCTCAGAAAAATACACACACACTGGAAAATGCCATGCGACAGGTGATTGGAGTTTCCTCATTACTCTACAATGAATATGAGTCAACTGTGACCAGAAGTGCTTTTTGCTGAGCAGAACAAATAAACATTGAGTGTGGAGTTAAAAGGTTCTGAGTGCAGCTTTGGGATACCGAGTGTACAAAATGGGACAAATGCCCCTTTTAAAATATATACCTTAAAAATGTAATCATTTAATACTATAATTATTAGGTGGATACTGTGCATTTTCAAATTGTAGTTGGTACTGGCCAAAGCTTTGTAAACTTAGCACAATGTAGACTTTCAACTGAAAGCTTAACAGCTGGAATTGTTGAGAAAATAACTAACTTTTCTGCATTGTAACGTTTAAGACCAGGAAACAGCAACTCTTATGCAAAATTAGGAAAAATACAAGATGGTATCTAGTCTCATATTGCAATATCGATATGAGGTTGATATATTGACCAGCCCTAATATCAACTTTGGAATTTTGCTTCTAATCCAAATCATTTAATTTATAAAGAGACAGTATAATTTTATTCCAAGAGTGGTATTTTTTATATTTTCTTGTTTTTGAGAAATCAGTCAATTTTTGCATGGTGGCTTGGGAAACGATACTGTTCTTTAAAAAAACTAAACTCACAAACAAAGCCCATTCGGCCATAATATTGATGTCTTTGTAATATTTACTTGTGGGTATTTTCAGGAGTACATTTGACACACAGAACTGCATGGATTATTCATTTATGTCATGCTGATCGATTCAGCTGTGCTGGACTTAGAGTTTCTCTCTAGTGCACTATTGGACAATGTGTTTGCTTAGTATGCACTCGCACAAAGACATGACTATTCCAAAGATCGACAGTTGTTGCAGCAACATGCAATTGACAACAGTAAAGAATGTCAGCTAGTGAATCAAAGAAGATATGGTTCGAAATAACTAGTAACACAGGTGTAGGTGAGGAAAAAAAACACTGAGAATTTACAAAGAAGCAAATTCAATAAATAAAACATCAGAAGATTTGACTTCCAATCTCTTTATAACACCCTGCTGAAACTGAAACAATGTCCACCTACACTGCAACCGTTTATGATCCAAATGACAGTAACTAACATGCAATGTGACTTTGTGATATGGCTCCTCAGGACAGTGCAAACAATCACAGCAACATGTGGTGTGTGCCAGAGAGGAAATAAAAGACCAAAAAAGTTTTTAAGCATCACTCACAAAGATGGAAAAAAGTGTTTAAACCACAAAAAAGCATCGTCAGGCACTTAATAGACCTAAACATACTACACACACACCAAAATCAACGCTACAAGACCATGCATGTGATGATATTTTACAGGTGGGATATCAAGGGTATCTGGACTAGTCTTTTTCTTGATGCTTATTTTGCAGCTTCAAACACTGTCCCACTCATCGAAAAATGTCCCATCTCCAAGTGAGCCATCGCTTTTCTATTTATGCTCTTTGGTCATGCTTGCACAAATTGTAATTGGAACAAAAAGGACACTGCTCATCATGAGATCCGTAAGGGTTCAACAGGGTCTTTTCCAGAGAAAATCAAACATGACTGATCAGGACTAACCTGTGGCAGTCCTCGCTGAGGAAACTGTGACTTTAATTTGTCTAATTTAATCATGTAATAGAGGCCAATTACAGATTCTCAACAGTATATTCCTATCTTTGGCATACAAACATACTGATGAGGAGCCTGTCAACATAATAGCTATCAGAATGCCACCTATCTTCTGACTCAGCTTCATTACTAAAGAAAGGAAAGGGGCAACATGTTCAAAGCGTTCAACCACATCCACTGTGTGTCATGTGCTGGGTGTGGTGAAAAGTTTGGTTACCTAGATAGGGGAACTTATGGAGGAGGGTGAGTTTCTCGAATAGCAAAGCTTTGTGAGGGACCTGAGTCAAGCAGGGAGCATCT